>NC_080572.1:304331576-304631576 GCF_030247185.1 Malaya genurostris | reverse complement strand
GTCTCCTGGGTGGGCACCCCACCATGATCCGGTTATTGTACGAAGAAAGTTAATTCTCTGTTGGCATTTTTGTTTCAGATACCTAACATGACATCCCCAGGTGCCTTTGGAGTCGAACCAGACCCCGAGATATTTGAATGTGAAGACCTGAGCTATGGTTTCACCCCTTAGTTGAAGCTGTAGTTGTGCTGGTTCTCGCTTCCTTGAAAATACAACCAGCTCAGTTTTCTCCGTAGAGAAGTCGATACCAAGTTGAAGAGCCCACGTGGACAAGTTGTGGAGTGTATCTTGTAATGGTCCTTGCAGATCGGCAGTTTTGGATCCTATAATGGACACAACGCTGTCGTCGGCAAGTTGTCTTAGCGTGCAAGATGTGTTGATATATTCATCGATATCTTTTACGTAAAAATTGTATAAAAGGGGGCTTAAGCATGAGCCCTGAGGAAGACCCATGTAGCTAAATCTTATTGTCGACAAATCACCATGTGTGAAATACATGTGTTTCTCGGACAATAGATTATATAAAAAGGTGTTCAAAACCGGCGAAAGACCATGCTGGTGCAGCTTCTTAGATAGGATATTTATAGAAACTGAATCAAAAGCCCCCTTGATGTCTAGAAATACTGATGCCATTTGTTCTTTACGAGCAAATGCCATTTGAATTTCTGTTGAGAGCAACGCAAGACAATCGTTCGTTCCTTTACCCCTGCGGAAACCAAATTGTGTATCTGAAAGAAAGCCATTAGTTTCGACCCAATTGTCTAGACGGAAGAGAATCATTTTTTCGAGCAACTTCCGGATACAGGAAAGCATAGCAATCGGCCGATACGAATTGTGATCGGAGGCTGGTTTCCCAGGATTTTGAATGGCGATAACTCTCACTTGTCTCCAGTCGTGTGGGACAATATTACCCTCGAGGAACTTGTTGAATAAATTCAGCAAGCGTCTTTTGGCGGTGTCAGGCAGATTCTTCAACAAGTTGAATTTGATTCTGTCTTACCCCGGGGCCTTATTGTTACATGACAAGAGCGCAAGTGAGAACTCTACCATCGAAAACGGTGTTTCGTTTGTATTTGACGTCGCGGCGCGGGAGATCTTCTGTTCCGGAACAGAGTCTGGACATACTTTTTTAGCGAAATCGAATATCCAACGGTTGGAATATTCGTCGCTTTCGTTCGTGGTGTTTTGGTTTCGCATTCGTCGGGCTGTGTTCCAAAGAGTGCTCATCGATGTTTCTTTTGTTAATCCGTCAACAAACCGTCGCCAGTAACCTAGTTTCTTTGCTTTAACTATATTCTTCATTTGCTTATCTAGCGCTGCGTAATTTCTATAATTATCAGGTGTTCCATATTTTCTGAACTTTTTGAATGCTAAAGATCTTTCCGCGTTCAGTGATGAGCACTCTTTGTCCCACCACGGATTGGGAGGAAGGATGTTAGTTTTCGCGCCGGGTACACGTTTCGTCTGAGCTTGAATCGCGGAGTCGAGAATCAAGCCAGCCAAAAGCGTGTACTCTTCCTCCGGAGGAAGTTCTTGTGTTGTTTCCAGTTTCTCAGACATCGCATTTGCGTAACATTTCCAATCAATATTTCGTGTGAGGTCATACGAAACATTGATTGTCTCCGATGGTCTTAATCCGTTGGCGATTGAAATTACGATAGGTAGATGATCGCTACCGTGAGGATCGGGGATTACCTTCCACTTGCAATCCAACCGTAGCGATGTCGAGCAAAGGGATAAATCCAGCGCACTTGGTCTTGCTGGTGGTGCAGGAATCCGTGTCATTTCTCCCGTATTCAATATTGTCATATTGAAGTTGTCACAAATATCATGGATCATAGCTGATCTGTTATCGTCATGAAGACAACCCCATCCCGTACCGTGTGAGTTAAAGTCTCCTAAAACCAACGTTGGTGCGGGAAGGAGTTCTATGATATCACTGAGCCGCTGATGCCCAACCGAGGCTCTAGGGGGAATGTAGATGGAAGCAATACAAAGGTCCTTACCTTTGATTGTAACATGACATGCGACAACTTCAATACCTGGTATCGAGAGGAGGTTAATTCGATAAAAGGAATAGCACTTTTTGATTCCCAAAAGTACTCCTCCATAGGGGGTTTCTCGATCCAAACGAATAATATTAAAATTGTGGAAGTTGAGAGATATTTCAGAAGTTAACCAAGTTTCGCACAATGCAAATGCATCGCAATTCGTGGTATATAATAGATGTTTGAAGGAATCAATTTTTGGGATGATACTTCTGCAATTCCATTGTAAAACAGTGATCAAAACCTTGACCTCATTGGATAAGTTAGCCATCGAAGGATACAATCGCTGAAAGAAGGGGCCATTTTACAGTCAACTGTTTCAAAAACGTCTCAGCTACGGGTACAAAGGTCATCAAAATACCTTTCAAGGGGTCAGAGATATTGAAAGTTTTAAAAATCCAGTCCACTATATCAGAGAATTTAATAAATCCAGCATTTGGTTGATTCTTTGACTGGTCTTTAGGGGCAATTGAGTTTTTGTTTGTCTTAGGAAGTGTTGGAAACTCCTTATCAGATCTCAGTTTTTCTAGATCAGGAGCTATTCTTTGCTTCGGTGTTTTACTAACACTACCATTAGCTGTTACTTTTGGAGGCCCCTCAAGGGCCACCTTCGAACCCTTACTAGGTAGCTTATGAGAGGAAATATTTCTCCTTTTCCTGTTGCTACGAGGGATGGCCGAAGATGTGCCTTCGAGAGGGTCGTCTGAATCGCACTCGTCTGTTGACAAGCAAGCATAGGGATTTGCAGATGGGCTTGGTGGTGTAGCACTCTTTAGCATTTCTGCAAATGTGCGCTTGGAGCGTTCCCTCAAAGAGTGCTTTAGCTTATCTCCACGCAATTTGTAGGTGGGACATGCTGAGAGATCATGCGGACCCTCACTGCAGTAGAGACACTTTTCAATATCTCTTCCGCAAGAGCCATCCGCATGACGCTCTCCACACTTCGAACAACGGGGCCGATTCGCACAATGGGAGGCTGTGTGTCCTAATTGCTGGCAATTAGTACAGTTCATAACCCGCGGCACGAAGAGACGTACGGGTAGACGAACCCTGTCCAGAAGGACATAATTTGGCAAAGCCGAACCAGCGAAGGTCACACGATACGAGTTCGATTGAGGATAAGATTTTGACCCATCCTCGGCGATCGATACTGAATGCAAGCGTTTGCAATCCAGTATCTTCAGATTCTTGAGTAAGGGGTTTTTGAAACCGCCAACCCCGTGCTCAAGAATATCTGCGCAAGTCAAACCTGCATCTGTGACCACGCCGTCTATTTCGACTTCGCGGGCTGGTACATATACGCGATAATCCCGCGTAAAGAGCTCATTTCGAACGATCTCATTAGCCTGCTTTAAGCTGGTCAACGAGACCCTGAGTTTGTCGGAGCGCATTTTTACTATTTGTGTGATAGTCGGGTAATGTGACGTCAGGTTCTTATTTAATGTCAATAAATTCAATGTTTTATCTTTAGATTTGGTCCGGAAGTACACCACATATGGACCGGTCGATAGCGAGGGTTCATCGGAATATTCCTTAATCCGGGGGGTTTTATTACTGTCAACAACAGGCGGATTAGGATCTGTCTTCATTTCTTCGTCTGGAGGGGGAGGACTCATTGTGCTTACTGTAGCACGAGGTTATATTTAGGCAAGTGGTAAATTATAAGAGGGATGCAACAATAAACTGTAATAAGGGCAGAATAAAGAAAAAAAGCAATACTTAGCTTGTTGTACAGTTGCAAGGAACGGTCGCCAAAAAACCTCTACGAGGAAAAGCACAAAGCACCAGCTAACGGTTCGGTGCGAAGGTGCAAAAAACCTCACCGAGGAAAAGGCACAAATAAACTGTTTATAGTTTGTATGGACTAACGGTATCACTTCACTTCAATGTTCGATCACAATCGACACAGGGAACAATGGCCGCTTGTTTATAATCCGCACACTTGGCCTTGATCGGCGGAACAATAACCGGCTAACGGTACCGTTTCGATCGACCGCTCACAATAAGGCACTGTTCTATTATATAACGCGAAAAAAAAAACCTCTCAGAGGAAAAAGCACTATTGTCTATCACGCAATATCGTCCGACCACTTTATCACACACACAACTGGTTTTCAATGCTTTCGCAGTAAATCCAAATCACGTCTGTTCGCTCGGAAGGTTGAAACGGCAATGATAATGATAATGCCTTTCTCTTTCTTCAAAATAGTCTCATGATTTTTTTAATCTTTTTATAAAATAATTTCTGACACTAATTTGGGCTCATTTTTGATTTTGATTTTTAACTTTCAGAAAAGTTATGCTAATCTAAAACCATAGAGAAAGGCAAAACCCTCCTTAGTCCACTTAGTGGAATTTTCATAGATTTTGAAAAATCACCATAAGGGTGGAGGTAGTGGCGGGTTACATGAAATTTCCGAAACCGAAATTTTTTTTTTTATGCCCAAAGTTTTAGAATTGCATGAAACGTCGAGATTTGGTGTCATCTTGAAAAAAAATTTTAATCGGAAAATTGACTTTCTGGGACTGGGAATTCTCCAGAAAGTCGAAAGAAGGCGATTACTGTGAATTTCACACAGCGAAAAGTGCACAATTCTAATCAAAGTGTTCTAGATTTGCACTAAACTGGGAATATTTGCCTTCGATTTGCGAGCAAGAAATCCTAATAGTTCTTTAGGAATCTTATAGAGCCCTTAGAATGGCTGATTTTGTGTGATGCTCCCCACCGTTGTCCTCTTTTCGTTGTTTTTTCACCAATGCAAACAACTGGCAGCTGTGACGTAATCGCTCTTGTAGGAAGCGAAACTAGCGTTGCAAACGACACACAATATTCGCAGTGGCGATAGAATCCAAACTGATCCAATTTTTGTTAAGAGGTTTTTTTATGTGATTTCGTTTTAGGCTCTTTCACTAATGGGCGGTCCTAACGGCCTAAAAATAGCAGTATATAGATTTTTTATGTCGATTATTTCATTTTGGATTTGCATTTCATTGAAAGAAACTATCAGGATGCTGTACGGGATTCATTCCTGCCTTTCAGAAGGACCAAATTGTGGAACTCACTACGATATTAAGCACTGTTCGGAACATTTTTCTCGAAAGATTTGTTCTAAAGCAAGAGGATGTTTAGTAACCTAATTTTAGGTATAGCACCCTTAAGTAGTTTCCACAAGACACTTGCAAAAATGTACTGAAAGGTGAGTAATATCCATTCAATGGTAAGCTCTATTTACTCAACAGTTGAGTTATATTGACTCAATCAAAAATTGCTCTCGAAGTGTGAAATTGTGAAAATGGCCTAGTTTAGCACAGTATAAATGAGGGTGATTGATTTGATTTCGAAAATGTAAAAATTTTAGACGAAATACAAAGAACTGACTCTCGTTCAACAGCTGGGATGGTTCGTATAAAAATAAGAGGAGAGTCGAACTCGTTTAACGTCTTGCGAGATTATATAAAGCTTTGATCGGTATACAATGGACTAGGTGACAAAACCCCTACACAAACAAAAGAGAAAGGATAGAGAGAGATAGTGCTAAGGTATGACGGTTGAAAAAGTGTAAACAGACAGTAAAGTGTTAAAATTTAGTGTTTAGATAACCGCTGAGGATGACCGAACACCTTAGCAAGACGAAACGTTCGACCAATTGCACCGATTAGTTATTATTTTCAGTGACCGATGATGAAATCACATTTAATTTTGTAATACATGTACTTACCTAATCTCAGCCGACACCCGATGGTGTGCTAATAAATCTTGACTAAGTTTATCGATGTTGTTCTTAAAATAGCTACTAACAATTTCTGTAACTCTTTGTTCGTTTAGTATCGTTGGTACGATGGAAGAACTGACCTTCGTCGGAACTTTCTCGTATAGTCGGCCATTGACGTAATTGATCCCCCAGCATGAAAGCCCAAAAACACAACATACCAATGCCACCAACATGTAGTAAACATGCTGAAGTTCTCTACGTAACTCCGATGGTTCATCAATTTTAGATTTGATATCGCCTATTCGACAAACATCGTCGCAGCTACGTTTCTTTGGGCTCTCGGATTTCAATTGTGCTTCAATTTGTATCGCTTTGAGGGGTTTGTCGGTCTTAGATCTCGGGTTTCCCCCACTGGATGACGAAGATGTTGACGATCTACGCATCCTTGCATTCTTGATTTTTTTCGCTGTGGAAGCGCATTGACGGTTGGCGGCATCGGAATTACTCGTTGGTTGCATTATCGGTACTGAATATATTGGCTATGCTGTAGAGGTAGATAAACCACACTTTGACACGTTTGATCAATTCCAGACCGAACGGAACACCTGTAAGTAGAAGCGACATTAAACAGTATTAGTTTGTTTATATTATTGAAATTATTCAAACAACGCTGGCTAGAGAGGATGAAAAATAAGAACGTAAATTGGAGAGCATGATATTTCAGTAATATTCCAGTGAAATCCGTTTATTTTTCAAGTACTATAATACAGATAAATAAGCTCGGAATGGAATTAAATTGGTTTGCAATTATTGCAATTTCAACACATCACTTAAGTTCATCTCTAAACGTCTTTTATCCAAATATGTAGTCTATATTGTTTCGTTTATTTACTTCGTTTACTTAAACATGCAACTTGGAACGTGTCACTTGAGTCAATTTTTACTGATTTTTCATTTCTTCTAGCAGGACATCGTAAATTTGAACCGAATCGTAGCTTGTTTGTTTTAAACAAATGTTGCTTGTTTCATCAAACCAGAATTGTTATTTTCACTACATTAACAAAATATTTGTAGTCATTACCCAGAACTTATATATTTCAGCAAATTAACTTCTGTTAGTATAAGTGTTCTGCAAAATTTGACAGCTGCAACATACCATGAATTAGCTGCTGTTATTAGCTGAATTAGAAATCAAAAACTAGGACAGGTTGCGTCCTCATCCTACTCAATCGTGAGACGATTTTCATTAACGCACTTTTTACACATCGGTTTGTGGCCCACAGCAAATGTTGCGAATGTTTTTCATCCCCATTAACGTCATTTTTACTTTTTACTGCAATACTCATCTCACGCAATACTAAATGGTTCAGTATTTCAGATTCTGCTTCGGAACAGTATTATTACCATGAATCAGCAAAAGTTGCAAATAAAGTTATCATGATTTTGCTGACGATTTTGAAACCACCCAGGTGGAAGTTGATAGGCTGAAAAAAAACCATTGATAACCATTCCCAAATCTGCTAGACTCTCTGGTACAAATCGTACCAACACACGTGCTAGTCTAAACCAGGTCTATTTTTTCACTATGAAAGAGGGAAAAAAGTAAATGCTTCCTCTAGTCCGAGAAAACACATAACACCGAATAGGTTTGCCTCAGCTTCTGAATGATTTATAGCGATGATTTCGAAAATAGAAATTTTCCTTGCTGCTGGAAAATTCAATGAGAGAAAAATCCACGCGAAAAGCTACGAGTGCCAGACGCACAAAGGTTCGGAGTAAATAATTTGTATGAAAAGTTCAAAGCGCAAATCATTATGCAAGTCAATCGAAATAGAGGTGCTGTGCAATCATTCTGGAAATTAACTATTCATTGCATGATCGACAAAATGACTAAGAAAGCCAAGTCTTAAACATTAGAATATTGTATGCTGTTTTCGATATAACATACTTAATCAGAACTTTGTTATGTTGCCTGCGATGACATTATAATGTAAACAACGTAACTAAGTTCTAATTGCATATGGTATATTTAAAAACCTATTTTAATCCACCTAGGGGTGTAATGATGCCTTTCTCATAAGATTATTCAATATACTTTGAATATTGATTAAGAAAAAATGTTTGTTTGGCCATACTCTAGAAAAACCTTTTCAGTTTTTAAGAGTTTTGAATCAACTTAATAAGAATTCTTCGTTTTTTGCATTCTCGCTTGAAATGACAGTTTAAAATGTTCCAGAACCGGAAGAGAGATTCTATGTTTATAGACGTGGACTCTTTTATTTGAATCTAAGTTTGTAAAACTTGACCCAGGAATCAGAAATCAGAACTAATTGGCTCAAGTGGCTCGTTCTCCTAGTTATTTAGAGATTTGTGCCTTGCCGTAGCTTCTCATCAATTTCCTGATGGGAAGCGAAGGATAAGGTTTTAATGCCACGAAATAGTTTTGTACCAAAATGACGAAGAATCACAAAAAATAATTTTTAAAAATCATGGAGATTTTCGCAAAAACTGCATTTATTTCAAGGCAATTAGTTATAATTTTTATTTTTATCCAAACATTCACGATAAAAATAAAAGCGCATGAAGTTTTTACGTTCGGAGAAAACCTCAAACTTGTAAATAAAATCTAATATATTCTTACTGGTTGCATTCAAACCATACATGACACACACATAGCCATGAAAAATATTATCAAAACGACAATTTATTCATAGCTGAATTCATTCCTTCCGAATAATTTAAATGTTGATCGTAAAGCTGGTTTCAAAATTTTCTTGAATTTGGAGTTTTATCGCAGGTTTATGCTAATTCTTCACTTTGCTTTATAAACCTTATGAAGAATGGTCCACTTGGCAGGAACATGCTCTTATAGAGGTTTTCAGTGGGCTTTCGTGGAGTTTAAAGTTTTAATGCAAGATTTATTATGTAGCATTGAAGACAGCTACAAGTATTTATTAATATTAAAATTGTTACTTGGGATCTCTGAAGCGAAGAACTGTCACGGACGAGCTCCTGTGATTAATAAAATGAATAAAATGATGATGATGAATAAAAAGCACCATTGATGTTTTGCCCGGATTTACAGATAATCCAACCTGACAACACCATTGCTCAACAGATCGCAGGGCTTGCTGCATTAAATCAAAGAGAGTGTTAATGCTTATATCGGTCATCAATATATGATAATCGTCGGCAAAACCATAAGTCGGAAATCCAAGGTTATTAAGTTTCGTTAACAAACCATCAGCGACTAGGTTCCATAAAAGCGGAGATAGTACACCACCTTGAGGACATTCAGCTTTCTAATCTCTGCTTGCCGAAGCGATGAACAAAGAAGTCGCTTACTATGTTAAGCATTGCGTGTATCCAAATTGTGATACTTGAAGGTATGCCATGACCACGGGCTGCTTCCAGAATTGAATTGAAAGACACGTTATCAGAGGCACCTTCAATATCTAGGAAAACTCCCAAGCAAGATTGCTTTTGTGAGAAAGCAGGGTCATGTAACAGGGTTGTAGTGGACTTTCCACGCTGGTAAACATGTTGCATTCCATGTAGCGGATGCACGCCCAAACTAACATTCCTGATATAGTGATCGACTATGCGTTCCACCACAGATAATAGAAATAGAGGCTCGAACAAAAATTTTCAAAATCCTGTGTAAATTTCTACTGCCACCTACTCCACTATTCGCCGTGATCTTTCAAAACGTTCCACTACGTTCTAAAACGATAACAAAATCCTCCTGCCTGTATTATAAATATTCGAACTATAACAATTTTAACACTTATTACACGATTTCCCCAAGTGTTAGAGACAAATTTATTTCCATGTCGCATAAATCACACGATAATTCGATCAGAATAAAACAAAAATAAACTTATCATTTTAACCAACAGCAAAACAAAAATCTAGCGTGAAGTGAATGTTGCACCCAAAACTGTAGCTCATGTGAAAGCGGCACCCAAATCGTGGTGACACCTCGTGTCGATCGTGGTGACATCTGCAAGTGATCGCCACGCTGATTGAGTAAATTTTACACACAGTTCATATGTGAGCCTGTAATCTGTTATCTGTGGTTCCACTGTTTTAAGAAGAAATGAGCTAAGACTGATAGGCCTGAAACTCTTCGCTTCCTCATAAGTGTCGCGACCGCCTTTGGGAATAAATTTCACAATTATTTTCTGCCAAGCTCTTGGAATATATCCTGTCGCAAGACTAAAAGTAAGTATTTTCTTCAAAACATGTTTGAAATGTTCATACCCTTTCTGCAGTAACACTTGGAAAACTCCATCCTTTCTCGTAAAGAGCTGTCGGTGATGGATCCATACATCCTGGAAAGTGAGTGTTAAAAAGATAGTGAAGTACATCACCTTCATCAGACAAGTGTTCACCATCTGAAGTTCTTAAGAAACTGACATTGAAGTCCTTAGACTTCGAAAGTAACTTATTTAATCTGCTAGCCTCGTTGAGACTAGAGACTTTTGTGCAAAGGCTTTTCCAACCACTTCGCTCAGACGATCGAAGAGCATTTTTGTGAGCCCTTGGAGCCGACACGAATGCCTCCGACCCATCTCTGCGTCGGTGGTTCCAAGCTCTTCTGCATAGTTTCCTTAGTCTAGCAAGTTTGTCTCGTCGACAACATTTTCCAAATCAATTGGGGTTTCAATTGTTGGTTGTTACCAGTAAAATCTAGTCGCCAAGCCCTCTTCATAGAGGTCCGAGTTTGTAGATTTGGTATTGCGATATGTGATAATATCAAATTCAACGTTCGAATGATCAAAGATGTACTTACCAGTTCGGTTTCACATCACATCCAAGTCAGTCGACAAACCAAAACCGCTTACGGTCGGGACAGAAGAAACCAAGTACAGTATTGTGTAGTGAACAATAGAACGATCACGAAATGAGTGAACCAAACGAACAAAAGCTACCGCCGGTAGGAAAGAATACAATTATTGTTGACTTCAGACAGTGCAAAATTTTTCTAAAAACTCAGCTAAATCGGCCACGTAAAGCTTGTACGCAAATAGCCCTGAATAAAATATCTTTTAAATAAAAAAAAAAGATGTACTTTTGATCAGATAACGAAGGTTCGAGCTCATCGGAGACGCTCATGCGCAATTCTATCAGAGCAGAGAGTTACTTCCAAAATATCCTTTCTTCCAGATCTCGCAAAAATTGGACGATTTCCTGCATTGAATATGTGCAGGTTTGTACTGCTCACGAATTCCATCATATCAGAACCTCTTAAATTTATATCTGTGCTGCCCCAAATGATATGGTGAGCATTTATGTCACTGCCGATTATAAGCGGTAAATCACTTTTGCAGCAGTATAATACAACCTTTTTGAAGTCATCGCTTGGCGAAGGTTGGTTATGCGGCAAATATGCCGTACAACAGACATATTTTCTGTCTATCCCATCAATAGTCATACCAATTGTGACAGCACAAATATCCCGAGTTGTGAGCTCCGATATAAGAGAAACATCAAGAGCACTATTTGCAAGTATGCATGCTCGAGGCATTTCACGTGGATTAGTCATACCGTTCTTGTTGAAGGCAACAAAGACTGGGTTTAACAATTTTCCAACGTAGAAGTTTCCCTTTTGGAAATATGGTTCTTGAACCAAAGCTATAGAAGCTTTACCTTCTTGCAGAAGTCTGGATAGATTTATAGTTGCTGTACGTTTATGCTGGAGATTGATTTGTGCTACTCTAACCATTATCAATTAAAGTAATGAACACTCCATCTCCAGCACTTATCGTACAACAACCAGAAGAAACCAAATATATTGGCTTATAATCGCCTATAGCGAACCATGTAAGGATTTTTTTTAAATGTTTTAATCATTTAAATCCCACGAGTTGCGAAGAAAGAAGTCGTCCACTGTGCCAGAGCTTTGCTTAACACAGTAAGGGAAAACCCCAATATATTCCGTTCACGACTGCATTGTTCAACCTCCTGCAGCCATCCAGCCATCGGCACGGAAATACACCTTGACTTAGGAGTTCCTATTTTTGTGGCCTTTTACGACATGGAACAGGAAACCAGTGGATCAATTTTTGGTAAAAAATAATTCCGCCGGATGCCACACGGCTTACCTGTTTGGTGGACTTATACCAACGGTACAGGTGGACCGTAGCGTTATTCTTAGCCAGTTGGGAAACCGCTACCGACACTACACGGCAACCAAGGCTGCTCAGAAAGGGAAGTTGACATTGATTGTCAACTGCCATGGGTGTAAAACTAGGGCTAACTGTTTCTGGAAAAATAAAGAGAGTTCCGTTTTTGAATTTTCTACTTCTATTTCCGGTACTTCCGGAACCAGGAGCTGGGTAACCGGTATAGCCGAAATTGATCAGCAACTAGCATGAATTGAAACAAACAGTTTTGAACCTAATTTAGAAGAATTTTTACGTTTTTTGCATTATCGCTCTATATGACAGGTTGCAATTTCATTCACACAACACTGTATCTCCGGAATCGGAGGCCAGATCTAGGTAAAGTTCAACATCAACTTATGAATGCATAATACTTTTTATTTCAATCTGAGCTTGTGAAGATCGATTTGGCCGTTTCTGAGAAATTGGAGAGATTTCCGATAGTAATTCAATATAGCAGAACCAATTTCAACAAACTTAAACTCAATTGTAAAGTTTTGTGGTCTCATACAAAGTTTCCTCATTTCATTTGTATCCGATTCCCGGCTCCAGACTTACAAGGCGATATGCGCAAACAAATAAAAAAAAAGGAAAAAATCTAAACTGAAGTCAAAACTGTTTTGTAGGTTGTACTTGCTAATACGGAAACAAACTTTTCTGCTTTCTTTCTAGAAGCAAAGAAAATGTTTCGAGGAATACAACATTATTGTATGTGAGAGTAAGAGTGATATGAAAAAGGCATCATTACACAACTAGGTGGATTGAAACAGGTTTTTTTCAAAGTTGATTTTATTCAAAAATTGATTTAAACCAATTTATTTTTTAACATTTCGTCTTCTGTGAAACTCACTTATGTAGTTTTCGTTTTTACCAATTGCACTACACCAGTGCTACACTTTTTCTGCACCGATACCACTGGTGTTGCACTCATCAAAAGTTCGGTATAGCTCTGTGCAATGGAATCGTTTATTGTAGTCAATGGTTACTGTTTATGATTTCATCATTTTTGTTCGTTTATTCATGCCATGGTGTAGCACTGCACCGGTGTAGTGAAGTTTAAAAACGAAAACAACATTAGTTTTCTCTCTTTCATTTTTATCCTTATCTTTCTTATAATCAAAAAAATTGATTGATTATAGTTTGCCATCTTATTTATATATTATATACTTTAAACTTGTCAAGAAATGAGAGATCACAGCAAAATAATTCTATTTTTGAAATTATACCCTTTATTCCTGGTATACTTTTCATTTGATAAAAGGAGTTAGATCGCGATAAAAAAAAATTCTCAAATTCATCGCTCGTCATAGTCGGATATTGTCCTCAATACCCGAAGACTCCGGGCGAAGACCGGAGAGATGGTAACCCTACGTACATTACGGCAAAAAACAATTGCAACTGTTCTAATACGTTCCAATGCCGCAGTTTCCAATTTCACATTAGAGCTTAATCTTGTTAAATTAACTTGTCATAGTTCACTTTCCCAAGTCCACGAGCGCACATTGAGTTTATCTCGTTCGAACGCAACCTTTTTCGGATTCTGCATTTTATGGTCAATGCAGAAATGCTTGTTCCGCGGTAGTAATTACAAAAGCTATTAATTATGTCGAGTGTTTGCATCATCGTCGACATTGGCTTCGAGCTAGAGTTCGAAACAGTCGTTCGAACAGCTGCAGAACCCAATGAGCACCGAGGTAACAGTATCACTACTCAAGCTCAGAGTAAAGCTCTCTAAAATGCAAATGTCTAATGTTCACGAGCATCATCATCATAATCACCGTCAGCAAGCGACAGAAAGAGCATCAGAAATGCAGCATAAACGATGGATAAAGATGGGATGACATGCAATTTGAGTTGATGAGTTTCTGAATTTCATCGCGTATTGTATCGTTCAGTCCAGTAGTTTGCTACCATTTCTACACTTTTATCATGCGGTAGAGTGCTTTTCAAAAGCACATTAGACGGGGCCCAGGTTCGAGAACACTGTCTAATAATAATAATAATAATAATAAAGTCAGCATCCCATAAACGCTGAGGTTTTACTTACCATCTTAGAAGTACTGCCAGTGTTGAAAAATGCAAAGCAGTTTTCTTCACTTTGGCTAAACGATTTATCGTGCATCAAACCATTATATTTCAGAGTAAGGGAATTGTGGGTAAGCCTGCTATCCTTAGTGTTTCACTACAAATCCTTGTTCTAATACATTTACAACACATATTATTAAAATATTTTCGATTTTCAACACTTTGAAACACACTGAAATCACTGTAAGCTTTCAAATGCCAAGTAAAAACAAGGAGCAATGCCACGAAAGAACGAGTGTTATTTTCAAGCGAATAAGTTTAAGCTAATAACACTAAAGTAATAGGTGAATTCCATTACAAACCATCTAGTATATTATTACAAGAAAGGTGAGTTTGAATAAAATCGTTTTAATGATTGAGTGTTTATTAATGCGTGCATCGGTGGGATAATGGACTATTCACACCTTTCCGATCAGGTTCAGTGGCGACATTGTTCCGTGCACGGACGGTAATATTTCTTTTCGTTATTTTTCAATGCGTGAACAAAGATATTAAGACTTTTGAATTATATTTCGCGCGGAAACCTTGTTCGACGAAATATTTTTTTATAGGTTGGTATGACTGTCAGTGTCAGTATTAGGAGGTGCAATCGACGATTTACAATTTACATTTTACAATGAGTGAAATTATTCAACTAATAAGTTCCATTAAATTTTGAGTGCGGAATCAATTATCTAGTGCCGAAACGTTCAGAATGTTGCAAAAGGCCTTCGGTGATAATTGTATGTCGCGAGAAAGGTTTTTTTTATTGATACAAGTTGTTCAAAGAGGTTCGAGAACGCGTTGACGACAAACCACGTATAGGACGGCAGTTTTGGCAGTTTCCTTTGATTATCAAGGTGTGGTGTACTCCGAATTCCTTCCGACCAGCCAAACTGTCAACAAGGAATACTATTTCAGTGGTATGCGTCATTTGCGCGAAGATATTCGTAAAAAGAGGCCGGAATTATGCGCCGAATACTCTTAGTTTTACCACCACGCTATTACACCGTCGCATACTGCATTGATTTTTTCGCTAAAAATTCAACCAATATCTTTCCGCAACCACTGTATTCGCCTGATTTAGCTCCGTGTGACTTCTGGCTTTTCAGCAAACTCAAACGACCGCTCCGGGGAAACCATTTTAAATCAATTGAAGACATCAAACATGGCTACGCGCATTGAAGCTATTCCGGAAATTGACTTTAACAACTGTTTCGAGGATTGGAAGAAAACGTTGGAACAAGTGTATTGGGGCCAGGGGGGATTACTTTGAGGGGATGAAATAGATTGGGGAGAGTAAATCAAGAATTTCGAATTTATGAACAAAGTCTTACTATTTTTTGCTCACAGTAATATTCAAATTTGCCTGACAGTTTCGTGTTGATACTGAACCGGACAAATGCGAATAAACAAACATTGAAACGTGTAAAAGAATATTACCGTCCTTGCACGGAACAGTGCCGGTATTGAACCCGATCGGAAAGGTGTAAATAGTCCATAAGACCGCTATGCTGTTTGATTTAGAGATGGGCAATCCGTTCGCCAACTAGTTTCTCTAGATGTGGTAATGAACCAGAGTTTTTGTTTAAAGAATGATAGTTCTCTATCCTTTACAATGAAAATAGAAGAAATCGATAACCTATAACTGCGTTTTTTTAGAGTATAGAAAAAGTTACATCCATTCGCGATCTTCAAATGGGTAAAAATATTTGCTAAAAAGCACTCACTATTATTGAATTTGTTTACTACAAAATATAGTTATTGGCTGTCATGTTTTTTCGTAAAAGCATACAAAGACCAAAACAACGGTTCCTCAGAGCTAGTTTACTTTGGTCGTTTGGGTTAGTTCTGAGGGGTGTGAGTGTATAGAGTGCCTAAAGGATTGTCATCGCCGTTTCAGTGACAGTTGTTCTTGTTTTCGTATTATTCACGCTCGAAAATGTCTGTTTATGTGCCCAATTCTCGCCATTTGCGTGAAGTTTTACTTTTCTGTTACAATTCGAAAAAAAAAAATGCAGCTGAAGCGGATCGAATGCTCTCACAAACTTTCGGTGATGCTGCTCTGAGTAAATGAACGTGTCGGGAGTGGTTTCAACGTTTTAAAAATGGTGATTTCGATGTCGAAGATGAACAACTAGAAGCATTGCTTGATGAAGATTCGTTGCAAACCCAAGAAGAGCTTGCCGAATCGTTGAAAGTGAGTCAGCAAGCCATTTTAAAACGCCTCAAGGCCCTGGGCTTGATTCAGAAAGAAGGAAACTGGGTGCCGTACGAGTTGAAACCGAGAGACATCGAGCGCCGTCTATTTGTATGTGAGCAAATGCTTCAAAGACAAAATCGTAAGGTGTTTTTACATCGAATCGTAAGCGGTGATGAAAAGTGGGTTCGATACGATAGTCCTAAAAGCAGAAAATCATGGGGAAAGCCCGGGCATGCTACTTCGGCGAAGACCAAACCGAATATTCACGGCGCCAAGGTTATGATTTGTATTTGGTGGGATCAGCTCGGTTTGATTTACTACGAAATCTTGAAACCGGGTGAAACCATCACAGGAGATACAATTTTTAAGTTCTAGATTTTTTTATGTTTTCAAAATATCTTTATGTTCATTAATGTAGTCCTGAAATCTCAAATTTATGATAGCATTAGAAGAATTTGAACTTGCAATAAATTTTTAGAATATGATCATAGTCCAAATATGCTTATCTTGAAAATATAGTTAGTATGTTGAAACAATATATTGAAACCAACTTGTTAAATTCCAGTTGCTCAAATGGCAAAAAACTGATTAAAACACTAATCACTAAAATTCTGAAAATGATCTTGAAGCATCCTCTCTGGTTTAGTACAAAATAGTTTCCCAGACTCACAAATATACTACCATTATTTAGATGTAGTGTCACATAACATAGTACCAAAGACATCATATTAACAAGATAGCCAGCTCTCACATTTCACGAACAAATCATTGGCAACATACTTTTTTGTGAACATGGCGCTCTCAGGCGAGTCCGCATCGAATCTCATACATAGAAGTAGGGAAGAGAAATGTCAAATTCGTGCGCGCCAAAATAGCAGCACTGTGCACTCATACAATTGACATGATATATTGAATGTGATGCCGTGCGATGGCGTAGCTGAACTGAAGATTGATTTGACTCCAAGCTGACAGGGTCTGATAGTACGCGTATTCCGACAAAAAGTTCAATCGAATCGATTCACTCTTTGTATTAGTTAGTTCCTTTCCCTCGTTACACGTTACAAGTAGGCAAGGATGGCTTTTATCGTATCAAAGAACGTTCACTGGAAACTCTTCAACGATTAGATCAGTGACATCAAAGAGAGTTGGAAATCATCGCAACAACAAAAACCCGGCATGGCTCATTTAACATAGAATCGACACCAGTGCGAGAGCGAATTTCTCTCGATGACATTTCTGAGAATCAAAGGTTAGCACGCTGCTGTGGGGATCCTCTCTGAAGCAACAGACGGTCGCTTATTCTCGTTTCGCGATCCGATTCTATACAGGAGTTGATAATTGCGATAGAATCATTTTACTATTGCCGCTTATTCTAACTATGTGCATATAATCTTTGTATAAGTTGTGTCTATGAAAATGTCTGTGAATGCGATTATTCTGCGATAATTGTCAACTTGCGATTCTCTCTTGGGAAATTCCACACAGCAACGATCATTATCAGACTGTAAATAAATTTTTAAGGGCGTGAAATACTCAGAGTATGAAGTGGAGCGAAGAATTGTAGAAAATTTTCTCGCTGTTCATGCATAGAGAGATCGAGTTCTTGTAGCATCTTCTACCGGATTGAAAATGTTGTATACAATATAGATAGCAATATAGCAGCTTCTGTCAAATTTTCGGCAATCACCAACACTGCAAGTAGGTTTACTATTTTCCCTACAAAATGATGTAAATGATGTCCTTATGGTTTATTAAATTGGGTAATAATATAACAGGGTTGATAGGTCACCACTTGTGACAACCGAACTTAAATTTTACTCATTGTGTAACGAATATATTTGAAACGTGATATAATACCTTTTTGTATCAATCCGCATGAAGATTCATCGGTGTTTTTAGTTTTCAAAATAATTTTTTTATTTCAGGTTTTTTTAGTTTCTGTCACATTCTTGCAAAATTTTCGGTATCTTTACATTTTATTCCTTGAAAATTCTGGTTATTTTCATTGATACCATAACCAATACGATAGCTGTCTGTGAGCTTCATTTTAAGAAATGTTAATCACTGGTCCCGGTAATTCTGGGACCGAAAATTAGAGGTTGATAGAATGGAATTCGGTTCGTTTAACCAGTAACTCAAATAAATGTAATAACCCAAAATGGTTCATTTGATCATGAATTGACATGACGAGCAAATTGGAATAGTTTCAAGCCCTAATTTGAAGAAATTTGTTTTTTTTACGATTTTTTCTCATCTTCTAAGACAGTTAGAGTTTTAAAAACGAGTCACATTGTTACTCAGAATCGGAAGTCGAAATCGGATAAAATTTAGCAATTTCGTATGGGGCCAAAAGTTCTTTAATTTGATTTGTTGTTAGTGAAATTCGGGTTTTTATTTTTGCAGAAAACGATTGAGTTCTATTCTTATTTCTGATACTTTCGAAATCGGAATTTGTAAACCGGTGTAGCCGGGATTGTACATCATTTCATTTGATTCGAAGGATTTGAAAATCAGTGTAGCCATCGCTGAGGAATTGTAGATCGGCCAAATAAAATTTTTGGATACCTTCCGGGACCGAAAACCGAGTAATGGTGAAACTAAAACAAGTTTATTTGGTCATCGATTACCCAAATATGCATACCCAATGTTCTCGATTAATTTATGCGCAATTGACATTTTTACACTAACCATCCAGTGCCTCTGATTAAAAAACAAGTTGTTTTTATGGGATCATAAGACCTTCATTTGAATTTTGGATGGAGGAAATGGGTTCAGCCATCTAAAAGTCTATGGTATATGGATGTAAGAAGTTATGTAATGTATGATGTAAATAGTTTAAATCAATATAATTATGAAACTGTCATCTTACTGATATGTATCGATCGATATTTAAACGATTATGTTGACAAAAACGAACCGTGCTAAAATCGAAACGAGGCAAAATGTCATGAAAAGGGAGCTGTACGCAGTGTTTTATTACACGTTTTAATTGATGTTATTTAATTTTTTTGGATCTCTCAAAAGCTTAGGATTACTTTATTTGTACAGTTAATTTTACGACTGACTATAAGTTTAAAAATGGTTGCACCATTACTTATGTGATAAATTGCCTTCTTCATACATGTTTTTTTTTGTCGATTTTCATGAATTCGAGATGTGAATATGAATCATATTAATTTTAATTCACTAATCTAATTAGAACGTTGAGTGTAATTATTATTAACTGTAAACTAGTAAACGGATGATTTGTTTACTTACTTTTTTTCATTTTCCCTTCATATTGTTTATCATATCGATTACAGGTATGTCATGCTTCACTAGAGCACATATAGTATCCTCTATGTTTTATGTTGTAAACCTTTAGCCTCTTGACACTATGTGACAACCCACTGCACGCTACCAAAAAAAACTCTTTTTTAATTTATCTTGTATTGGAAGCAGCACGCAAATAAAACGAACATTGGACTAAATCCAAAAATATCACAAGCACATATTTTTCACTATGTTTTCCTAACCAACAGCCAGAGAGTTTTTTTTTAAGAAAAGAGCATTGAATTTACGTGTGGACGATCATAAAAACTTCACTCTTTCACTTCTCCAAAAATAACTGAACCAAGTTTTGTTTAAAGCATCTTAGAACCAAAAACACAACACCATCAATCGACCTAACTACACTAATGATGAGTGTTTCGCTATCGTGAGTTGAACCTCACTTTATGTTATCCTTTAATAATCATTGATGGATCTTCTTCCATGTCCACCTTTTCCGACACCACCGCTGAAAGCCAAATACCGGATAGGGAATGCCCAAATAACGCCCGTTCGTAACTCGACCTGCACAATCCAAAATCTCGCACTCAACTGGCGTCGAAATAGCTTTGTCGTTACATTTTACTCGTGGTCCGGAAGTTTGTCTTGAGGAAACAATTCACCAAAGGATGAGAGAATTCTCTATCATATTGAAATCAAAATTGAGCAATCGACTGTTGCATAGTCGGAGGGTTGTTTTACTCAATATTTCGTCAACATTGTGGGGTTAAGTTTCTATGTAGCACGTGCTATCGATTTTTTCCGTGAGCATGAATGGAAATACGCAAGTCCATGTTTATGTTTATCAGTGAATTCACTTTCGCCCGGCCGGCGTGTACTGAAATGGCATGTGCTTACGTAGATAGTCTGAGAAGCTGGAAAGAGATTTTTTAAACACATTTTCGTCAAAATAAATGAATGTGTTTTGACGAGAAAGTTTTTGAATACCGCACTGAAAACTACATATCGAAACATTGGTGTAATTCCCTTTCATTTAAACTTCTGCATTTTTATATGATCGAGATTCTATTCCAACTTTTAAAACTTTTTTGCCTTTCTCTATAGATACTTTTGAAATATTTTTTCGTGTTTTTCGAATATTTTTTCTGTGTGGGCCCTTGAATGTGTGGCCCGCGGAGGAGTTGCGCCACCATAAGAGAGTGAAAGTAAAGCAAAGTAAGGGTAGTTCATTTCGATGCGGAACTTGTCTTTCCGTATCAACGACCGTCGCGACCGATTCGTAAGAGTAGAATCCTGTCAATGTTTTTAATATGAGATTAGTCTTAAGCGGCTCGGGACCCTGAAAATCGAACAGTTTGGAGAAAATCATAGATTTAACAATCTTAGTCGTGCTTCAAACATTTGTGAATGTGGCCCTCGTGGATGTCGTAAAGTAACTGGATATGAGATAGGATATCATTTATCATGCATAATTATGTACAGAAATATCTTCTTGAGCGGTTAGTGGAATGAGCTAAATCTCTTTCAAAGAAAACAAATCCCATTTATTTCTACTATATTGGACATTTTTTACAAATGCTAATTTCTCGAAATAGTTACAGATGCAGATACTAGTATTTTGGTGTGCTATTTGCAACCTTCATCAGTGTAACAGACTGTAACACTGGTGAAGGTTGCTAACAGCACACCGAAGCACTAGAATTTGCGTCTGCTACTATTTCGTGACACTAGTGGCTAAATAGTAAAGAGTTTTGATGTAGCGGAAATAAAGTTGATTCCTGCATTCTGGTTTCAGACTGGTTTATATTTTTGAGATTTCCAATCCGGTGTCATATATGTGGAATGACGAAGTTATGTGTATTGCCTTATACGATTTCTTTCTGGTGAATTGCTCAAAGTGTGTGTTTTTACCTTTTTTTATATATATAAAAAATAGGTATAGAATTCGCTCAAACTGTCTGTGTGTGTATGTGTGTGTGTGTCTGTATGTGTGTTGTCAACTAAGAGGTCGAGATCTCAGAGATGGTTGGACCGATTTTGATCAAACTAGTCGCAAATGAAAGGTCTCCCCGTCACCCAAAACGCTATTGAATGGTTTTGAGATCGGATGTTTACTTTTTGAGTTATTCGAAGTTTTATGTCAAAATTTTCAGTTTTTTGACAGTATCTGTCACAATTGACCTTGAAAACAGAATATGTTTTCAGACTTAGATTCCGCACGATAATACCTATTCAACAAGCCATAGATTGTTAAAATCCGTCCATTTTTAACGGAGATATCGAAATTTTTGTGTAAACGACTTTTCCCCTTATTCCAGCAGTAGGAGTTTTGAGCGCTGTATGACAAAGCAATGCTTGGGAGCAACGGAAAATACGATTTTTTATTCTGTTACATACAATTGTTTCTAAGTACCAAAAAGACTGTGTACAGCATCCTTTTTCATGACAATTTTCCTCGGACCGATTTTAGCACGGCTCGTTTTTGGCAACATAATCGTTCGAATATGACATATATAAACCAGATGATGGCAGATTTTTTTTTAATTATATTGTTTTAAACTACTTACAGCAATAAATGCTGGAAGAACATAACATCCATATACCATTCGAATCAGTTCGTCGAGATCAGCAAATGCGTGTGTGACAAATAATTTCACTCAATTTTCTCTGGAAATTTCTTTTCTACAAATTCAGATTCATACGAAAATTCGTATGCTCCCAAACAAAGTTCCTGAATTATGTTTGGTTCCGACCTCTGGTTCCGGAACTACAGGATGATATATGAAACGAAATCAAAATTGTGTAACTCATTCTTCTCATAGATGGCTGAACCGATCTAAGATTCAAATGAAATCTGAGAATTATCTAAGATGCAAATGAAAAGTTTCAAGATTCTTTAAAACATCTTGCTCTTCAGTCAGATCCAACTTCCGGTTTCGGGGATACAGGGTGATTAGTATAAAAATGTCTATTCCACATAAATTAATCAGGTTTATCGGGTTAGCAGATTTGGATAGTCGATAAAAAAAATTAACTTTTTTCAGTTTTAGTGGTATTCAGTTGTCGATTCAGAAGGCACCTAAAAATTTAATTCGTGCTATGATTTCTCAAAGATGTCTTCACTGATTTTCACATATTTTGAAACAAATGTAAACTATGCAGCTATTCAGGTGAATTCATCTGACTTCGACCATACCGATTTTAGAATTCCGGTTCCAGTATAAAATCGTTTCTCAAAGCTCAATCGTTTTCTCAAAAAAGCCTAATCAAATTTCAGAAACAAAAATTCAAATTGAATTAAACTTAGATACAAAATTAATTAGTTTTATACATACATACAAAAGCTAATGAATTTTATCCAATTAAGCTTCAAAGTTGTACTCAAAACTGTAATTTATTCGTCATATGGCCATACGAATCGGTTTGGGTTATGCTGGTTCCTGAATACCGGCTCTGGAAGTACCTTGAATTACCGTAAACTCTAAAGTGGAACTTACATATCATGGCATGTTTAATCGATTATCACACTTCTAGATTTAAATTCGATTGTGTTTGCAGTTTCGACATTACAGAGTAATGAGTGAATACAATCTCAAATTGTCGCTTAAAACGACGGTCATTAAAATAATGTGATGAAAACTTAAACACCGAAGAATATTCATGCAAAAAACACATGCGGATTGATAAAAAAAGGTATCATCTCACTGCTAGGTGGATTAATCACGTTTTTTTATGCGAATAATTTCCAGTGGAATGCAATTTTGCGATATGACAAACTGTATAAATTCAAAAAGCTGTTAGCTGGTAGTTTCTGTCAATGTACACTCGTTTGTGTACAAGACAGGTAGTACGAAATTGCACACATTTAGGCAGTTTGGCTAAAATGGAAAATAATCAATCGCCAAAATATTGATAATGATCTATAGTACATTGGATTATAATCTTGTGCCGCGTATACGTTACCTGTGCCCGTGAAGCTGGAAACTTTTCCAACATGTATTAGAAGGCATTTTTATAAATAGAGCTGTCTGTAGATCAGCACCGCCATTAGGGTAGGAATAGAAACCGCCATCGTTGTTGCCATTAGGGTAGGAATAGAAACGGTATTTTCATGGATAGTGAAACGTGCTTTTTGTTCTTCTGATTTTGAAAAGCTATGAAATTATTGCGTCAACAAACTTGAGAAACGAGGCTGAGTGTCATAGGGTACCTGTACCCTAAATCATCTCAGGTTTACCACTCATTTAATATTTTAGGATCATTACTAATAGCGAAAAAAGTGGAAAAAATGCAAAATTTCACAGAAATCTTTGTAAATATTTTCAAAGTAGTTTTACCTTCTGTAGAATTGACTGTAGAATCGATTGATAACAATTACAATAGCCGCGATATTAACTACCATGTCCGTTTTGCCCCAAGTTTTTGTTTTTTCTTACCTTACTTCGTAAAAACTAACTGTAAAATTCTGAAAAAAATGTATTCGGCTAATGAAAATGTACTCCCGACATTTTCAGAAGTTCTATAAATAGATTGCTGTTTGTCAGAACAACCGCCAATAATTGCATTCTGCTTTACTCCAAATCTTTTTCTTCCATAAATTTACAGATAAAAATGTTCTGCTGATCTCTATTTGGGGAAATAAGGTTAAACTAAGGTAGTTCTATGTTACGCATACAGCCCTACAAATTAATTACCAGATAGTTTCCATGATCCCATGAATCACACAACATCGTTTTACCCCAATTTGTCTTCAAACTTATTTTTAAATTCAATTCTGATTTACAATCCTGAAGCAGAAACAATGCGACCTATCAATTGTGGTCCATATTTCGTAGAAAACTTCAGTGATACACGTACATACAATGGGAATGACAGTACTAGCTCTTTTAACCCGTTTTACTCCAATTAATTTTGTAAATCGTATCATTAGTTAAACTTTCTATTGCATTTCAAGAAAGGCTGATTGCTGTTGATTAAAATCGATTGATATTATGTAGAATACCATAAAAAGTAGATTACAAATAGATTCAATGACCGCATGAATCATGTTATGTAGTGTTACTCCAATTCATCCTATCAAATTTGTTTGAAGTCGCCATGGCTAACAGAACCAGAGAACCAAAGTTTTTACTTATATGGCAGATGTATTGAAGCCGTCATGTTGTCCACGAGTTGCATATCACCAAAGATGATAGGTAAAACAGTAAGTTTAGCTTGCAAAAACGAAAAGATTGCGCCAATTTTCAAAAGTCTGTGTTTTCTGACGAATGTGTGCAAGCAATCGAAGTTTCAAAAGTCTGTGAAAATCTTTAGACGAAAAAAGGTTTACATGTTAACTAAGAAATTTGATAATTTACAGACAAATTTGCAGAGTTGGCATCTCTGCATATCATTGACAATTTTTCGTGATTTGTCGAAAAAAATGGGGTGCCGGTAACCGAAATCGGTAGACATTTTGAAAATGATGAAGAAAAACTTTGATTGCGAAAATTTTGATAGCATCCGGTATTACATCACGAAATAGATCGATTTCACCCCATAAATATTCAATCCATTCACCTTTTCGACTGATACTTTTCAATTTATGACGCTATAAAAAAGTCGTAAAAAGTTTTGTGTTGATTTTCACACAATTAAAATTTGTTTTGAGCTCAGCAAAAAGTACAAGCGTCTGTTTGCTTTGGCATTCGGCACAAAAAGAACGTGTTGCTATTACACACACATGACATTTGTCGGAATGACGCTATTTTCTTTCTGTCAAAAGTTTTGGTGGAGTGCCGGCAACCGAACACTGCCGGCAACCGAACATCTTCCCTTATACACCAAAAGAATGCGGAGAAATTGTTCAACTTTTCAAATTGTCGAAAAATTATCATGTCAGGCGAGGAACATTTCACGTTAAATGGATGCGTTAATAAACAAAATTGTCGGTTCTATGCCACTTAAAAATCCTCAATTAATTGAGGAACAGCCTCTATACGACCAAAATGTTACAGTTTGGAGTGGTGTTTGTACGAATATGGTGATTGGCCCATTTTTCCAACACGATGATAGAACAACGAACAACGAAAATACCCATTGTTCATGAAAATGGTTTGAATGGCTACTGGTTTCAACAGGACGGTGCAACATGCCATACAGCTCGATTAACAATCGATTCGTTACGACCATTGTTCCTCGAACGAGTCATATCGAAAAACGGTGATTTTGAATGGCCTCAAAGATCACCCGGTTATTTTTCGTGGGGTTATTTGAATTCCACGGTGTACGCTGATAAGCCACAGAATCGTACGAGCTTCGACACATTTTCGTCGTTGTTTGGCCAATACAAATATTGGCTGGCTATTGACCGCATGCGTTCAACTTTCGGATGCCCAGTATTTAACAGCTTTTGCACACGTTTTATAGAACAGGATGGCACCACCAATCTCTCACCATATATTAGTAAATAGAACTGTTGAACTTGTTCATCGGTTATACTCGCTTTCATTGACGAACCGCATAACATTTTGTAGATCAAAATCTTATGTGGTTCTATCTCTGACTTGTTCGATCTAAAGTGATAAAGCTTGTTATACTGACTAGTTGATGATGCTGCGAATACTATGTTCTAGTTCGAGATGAGCGATTATGAATTCTTCATCGTGTCGAACGTGACAAATCATTAGCCGCGTGAGCACGTCAGCATAACCAAAATTGTCTGTGGATACATAACAGATATTAAACTCTTAGAGAAGTAGCGTTAGTGCCCACCGCTGTAACCGGTTAGCTATGTAGACCTGGGAATGTCTCTCTTTGATCCAAATATTGCTTTATAATCCAAATATTTCGATTTATAATCGGTTGCGAGAGTAAAAATCATGCGTCGAATGCGTGCCCATTTTTTTGTCATACACGAATTCTGCCATGGTGCTCGTTTGAAACAAAAAAATCATTATTTTTGCGAATTTTTTAGAGCTATCGTTCAATAAAATAAATTTAAATGTTTTGTATCATACAAAGCATCATTCGAACAATAGCCCGTAATTTTGTCGGGGAAAATATTGAGAAATAAGCCGGTGAAGAAGTTCTTTGAGGACGCTTCTTAGAAATCATGATTTGCGGTGCCCACTGTATCTCAGCGCAGACTAATCAGAAGTCAAAAAACGAAGCAGCATAGCTAAAGTAGATGTTTTTCTAGGCCCCAATGATTTTGCTTGATTTTTTTTTCAATATTTGGTGGTTGTTTTCAATCCAAAATGCGATTTTTCATGAAAAAACCTACCATTTTGTAGCTGTAAAACCTCCTTGCATGTCGGAAAGCGTTGGGATCTGGTATTTTACATGTCGAAAATGTGTGCAAAATTTGAAAAAAAAAAAAAATTTGGTGAAGTAGTTTTGAAGAATGACGATGGACACGGACTTTCAAAACCTGCTTTAGAGAAAAACGCGTTTAAAGTTCATAGTCCATGAAATCGAAGGAAACAATTTATTTTTATGGGAAAACGGGTAGTCAATCGAAGCAGAACTTTTGGACCTGTGTGCCGTGCTCTTGCTTCTTCGCAGTAGGAGATTAGCAAAAGTTAAATTCTATAACTTCCAGAGTTTTGCTCTGATTGGCTTGAAAATTTCACAGAATATTCTTGGAATGTTTAATGTTTTATAAATGATTTTTCAAAAGTGTTAGACCCTACCCGTCCCTTAAAAGTGTTTGTTTGATGAAACTACCCTGGGTCAGTTTCAGTTTTCTCAAGCGAAAACTGTAGAAATCTGTAGATTTCCAGAAAAATCGGGAGACCTGGCAAATGTGCAAAACAAATTCGAATCACTGGCAAACCGGCTTCAGTGAACAGAAAAAAACATCGTCGCCAACGAATTTTGTTGGACGGACGCGGCACTGACTACCCACTGCGAAATGGGGTCATTCATCGGATCAACTGTGCAACGTATTGGCTCAACGAAGGACTTTCGTTGAACGTTTTTTTTTTCTTACCGGGTGGTCTGGTGTTAATTGAGCAATTTGACGTCTCTGTTACTCACACCGATGCAGAGTGCGCAGATCTATTCATATACGAAATTAGAATGTGTGCGAGCCGAAGTCAAAGTTTGTTGTGGGTTCAATTTTACACTGAGGTAAAACATTTTTGACTCATAATCATACACTGCGAAAAATGCATATAGAATTTCGTAAGCTATGAACTAATGAACCAAGTAGAAGACAGTTCCATTACGTGATGTAGAGTTTCATGAACGATTTTATGTCTTTCTCAACTGTTCTCTTGGCATTGCAGTGTTTTTTATAGCATTTATGTCTTCAATAATTGGCAAGATGCGGTTCGACAAAATTCACTGGGTTATTTCGACATACTCACACTAGCATTAACCTTTCAACTGCTGAGAATAGCCACACCAACACATTCGCACGTGGATTGGACTATAAGCGCATATAATACAAAGGAATGAATATCGTTGGTCTGTATTCGGTGCCGTGACGGTATTTACCCGAATCGGAATGGAATGAAAGCCATCTGTTTGACAAAAAGGAAAACGAGTAAAATAGTTGTGTAGAGTTCCAGCCAATATCCAAACCTGACGTAATATATTGTTATCCGTCAGAGGGCATGATGTGAGTTTTGACGTTCTCTTTATGTACATTCAAGTTGATTTGTTTTGATCACTTGTTTCGAGTTTGTGATAGCTCAATCTATTATATCGAACTAAATTAGCAATTTCATGGGTTTTTCAATCAATATCCAATTCAAGAATCAATAAGCAAATAAATTGCCGCTTGGTGACAGCACCTTTTTTTTAAATTTATCACAATTATCATCCGGTTAAGGTAAGAGAAACAAACTGAGAACGTGCTGTTCCTTTTTATGTTTCAACTTGACACTTCGATGTGCATTCCATCAATTAAACCACATGATTTATACAGCGTTCTCTGCCTCGTGTATTGACGGCTCTATCTTTCTCATTGTAATCATTTGCAATAAGGTTTAAGTTCTGTAGCGATCATTCGAAAAGATGAAACCTCAGACTACGTTTGTTATTTTGGTAAAGTAGTGTCAGTCAGAAGAAGGCAAAAGCCAAAACTTGTTTCCCATTCACGGTTCGCCAGAGATTTTCACCTCTCTTCGGGCCCAGCGAACACCAAACTTGACTTGAGATCAGTCATCGCGTGGAGTTTTATTCAAACGGATGCGTATAGGTTTCCTGCTCGAAAATCAACTACATTGATGTGATCACAGACTATGGTTCGTGTCCGCGTGCATCAGCAGAATTGGATAACTATTTATTGTAACACATTTTTGCAGAACTGAAGTCGACTTGTTAAACGTGGCTTCGAGGTTCAATTACGACGTGTGTGGAATTATATAATACACTGAGGACAGGAATTCGCGGCGATGAGGATATAAACAGTTGTCCTACTAACGGAATAACGGTGTCTCACAAACCACAGTACAGAGAAAGTGCCTTGAATGAATTAAATACGTGGAAACGCGTAGAAGAGAGAAAAAGAAAGTTTTCATCAATCAGTATTCCGTTTGGTCACGGTCAGCGGTGTGTTATTAATATATTGCAAAGAAAGTTTTTTAAGGTGAATAAGATCAAGATGAGTATTGGTTCGGATAATCTTGGCATTCTGGCGATGGAAATTGTATTTCCATCGCAATACGTGGAGCAAACAGAGTTGGAAATTTTTGATAATGTCTCTGCTGGAAAGTATACTGTTGGATTGGGACAGTGCCGAATGGGATTCTGCACTGATAGAGAAGACGTGAATTCTTTGTGCTTGACGGTGGTGAACAATCTACTGGATCGTCATAAAATTGTACGTTCACGAATAGGCCGATTAGAGGTTGGCACGGAAACTGTTGTGGACAAATCTAAGAGTGTAAAGACAGTATTGATGCAACTATTTGAGAAAGATGGACTTAGTAATCTCGAAGGTATCGACACGAAAAACGCTTGCTACGGTGGAACTGCTGCATTATTTAATGCTATGGATTGGCTCGAGTCTTCCAGTTGCAAAGGGCGACTTGCACTTGTTGTTTGCGCTGACATAGCTGTGTACGCTCAAGGATCCGCGCGCCCTACAGGTGGTGCCGGAGCTGTGGCAATGCTTGTTGGTCCGAACGCTCCATTGGTAATTGACCGTGGGCTTCGAGCTGCTTATATGAAACATGCTTATGATTTTTACAAACCAAATCTCAGCTCAGAATATCCAGTCGTTGATGGAAAACTATCCATACAATGCTACCTAAGTGCACTGGATAACTGCTATCAATTGTATAGGAAAAAGTTTGCTGACTCAAACCCAAATGCCAGTCCAATTAATTTAAGTTTTTTCGATGCTCTCATATTTCACACTCCCTACTGCAAGCTTGTCCAAAAATCATTAGCACGGTTAGGATTGAACGATTTCGTTTTGACTCCATCCGATCAACGAGCCAGTATTTATCCGGGATTAGATAAATTTGACGCTGTGAAACTCGAGGAAACCTATTTCGATCGTGACGTGGAGAAGGCCTTCATGAATCATTTCGCTTCAGTGTTTGATAGTAAAACCAAACGATCACTTCATCTTGCTAATCAAATTGGAAATATGTACACACCATCTGTGTACGGTGGGCTCGTATCGCTGCTGATCACAAGCGAAAGTTCTGAACTCATCGGTAAACGAGTGGGTGTATTTTCCTATGGATCTGGATTGGCGTCTACAATGTACTCGATATCAATAACAAATAATATTGAGGCACTGACATCTTTCAAAGCTCACCTAAGTTATGTGCAGCCTTTACTGGATTCTAGAAAAAAAGTTACTCCAGAAATGTTTACCCAACTGATGGAAATACGGGAAAAAAACAACCATGTGGCACCTTACGAACCAACCGGCTGTATAGAGACACTTTTCCCTGGAACATACTATCTTAAATCGGTAGATGAGATGCACCGCCGATCATATGAACGTGTATCACTAGCGACAAACGAACAAGAGACGAACATGAATCTGATCACAGATTGCAACCACCTGAATGGGAAAAGTGTCAAGGAATGGCCACAAAACGTTGGTATTTTGGCATTGGAAATCATATTCCCATCGCAATTTGTAGACCAAACTGAGCTGGAAATATTTGATGGTGTATCAACAGGAAAGTACACAATAGGATTAGGTCAAAGCCGCATGGGATTTAGTTCGGATCGTGAAGATGTTAACTCATTGTGCTTGACAGTGGTGAATAATTTACTGGACCGTCATAGTATTCCATATTCGAAGATTGGCAGGCTAGAAGTAGGAACCGAAACTTTAGTAGATAAATCTAAAAGTGTTAAATCGGTACTAATGCAACTGTTTGAAGCTGAGAAGGTTACCGATATCGAGGGAATCGATACTACAAACGCTTGCTATGGAGGAACTGCTGCCTTGTTCAACGCTTTGAATTGGGTCGAATCATCCAGTTCTCAAGGACGACTAGCGTTGGTTGTTTGTGCCGATATTGCTGTTTATGCTCAAGGTACAGCACGTCCAACAGGAGGGGCAGGAGCTGTCGCAATGTTAATCGGACCGAATGCTCCACTCTCTATTGATAGAGGGCTTCGGGCAACTTTCATGAAACACGCTTATGATTTCTATAAACCAGACCTTAGTTCGGAATATCCGGTCGTTGATGGAAAATTATCCATACAATGCTATTTAAGTGCACTGGACAACTGTTACCAACTGTACAAACAGCAGTTTCTCGAACAGAACCCTTCAGTATCGGATGAGGTCGATCTCAACATTTTTGATTCCGTTATATTTCATACTCCGTACTGTAAACTGATTCATAAATCATTCGCACGGCTGGGCTTGAATGATTTCATTCAAACTCCTGCTGACCAGCGTGCAAGTAAATATCCAGGATTTGATATGTTCCAGAATGTAAGTCTGGAAGATACGTATTTTGATCGTGAGGTGGAAAAGGCTTTCATGGCACATTACAAACAATTGTTCAACTCGAAAACAAAACCATCCCTTCATCTTGCGAACCAAATTGGGAACATGTACACTCCATCCGTTTACGGAGGTCTTGTTTCTTTGCTGATAAATAGCGACATAGCAGAACTGGCAGGCAAAAAAGTTGGTGTGTTTTCTTATGGATCTGGTTTGGCTTCGTCAATGTATTCCGTCTCGATTACCTCTGATGTAGAAGCAGTTAGAGCTTTCAAGGCCCATCTGGACTATGTGCAACCATTACTAGATTCTCGAATTAAAGTGTTCCCTGAAGATTTTACTAGGCTGATGGAGATTCGTGAGAAAAACAATCATGCTGCCCCTTACGAGCCGACCGGAAACGTGGACGTTCTCTTCCCTGGAACATATTTCCTAAAGTTAGTGGACAAGATGCACCGACGTGTGTATGAGCGTATTCCACGAAGCACCAACGGAACGTCCTAGTCACGAGTCACGGAAAATGGATGGGGAAATTTTACTCTTTGCAAAGTAAATGTTTTTATATTGATTGTACCAAGGGAAAATGTGACAATATTTAGGCTATTTTGAAAACAGTTCTTACAAATATAACAAAATATTTCCGCGATCATTGCCGTTTAATTGTTAGGCTATTAGATAAAGTGCAAAGTATGTTGATGAACAATTTTTGCACGTCTGTAAATCCCATCTGTAAATTACTTAATAAGATAGTCTAGGTGATGAATTCCGGATTGTGTAACATTTCTGCAACTTAAATAATTAGAAGACTGGTCATTTTTATAACTAGTAACTATTTATGTAGGAACCGTTGAGAGACGGTAAAAAATCTTACCAACTTATAGAAAGGGCTCGAAGATACTGAAGATGTAGATAGAAATAACTAAAAATATTCAAATATATTTCGACTCATTTATCATATTGAACACATCACACACAAGGATTATTGTTTTCCAGATCAAAGTACAGAACAATTCTTATGACGTACGTAGTAGTATATTGCTCAATGAGAAATGAATTAGGCATCCTGTATAAATGAAAGAAACTTTCAAACAATTGGGCTTTCAATCTTTAGAAAAGATGTTTCATTTTTTTTATGAAGAACATTCCGAATTATTCCTTGAATACATTTCACAGCGCCACAAAAGTTTGATCGAACAATAGTATATATAATATACAAATTCGATTAAACGTAATACCGATTGAATATTTACTTATTATTCTGAAATCTTTGTTTGTTTCTCTAAAAGACTATTTTTCTAAAACGAAACTAAAACATGATTGTAATATACGATTGTATTATATATTAAATTATATAAAAGTTTAATTTCACACCTAAAATTCTTCATAAATACAACTTGATAGGGAGGGATCCACTTCGAGATTGCTTGCATTTTTTTTCTTCAAAGACTCATAGAAGATCGCAAAATGTCTGTAATTATGTTTGTGTTACAAACTCTGATACAGTTGAAAAGGTCTTATGGTCCCATACAAAGTTCCTGATTTTCATCTGGATCTGATTTCTGGTTCCGGAAATACAGGATATGTAATGTAAAATTTTATACTTTTATTTCAGTGTTGAACTGACTCCGAGTCAGTGACTCTTAAATCGGGTTTGCTGACACCCTCGTTGCTCAGTGCTAACCCAACACAGTTTCGTGATAAGTGTTTGTTGGTTGATGAAACTACCCTTGGTCAGTTTCAGTTTTCGACAGCGGAAACGACAATAAGACTTATTTGCGACAAAATTTTGACAGATTAAATATGGAGTAGAAGTTCTTTGAAGAAAGTTAACAGAATAGTTGAAAAACCCGACTTTTGATTGGATCCTCGGAGGTCCTCCTAGTGTTATATACCATTCGAATTAGCTCGACGAGATCGAAAAATATCTGTGTGTGTGTATGTATGTATATATGTATGTGTGCATTTTTCGAAGATTTATTCTATACGCTCAATTTTCGCGAAGATGACCGAACCGATTTAAATAAGCTTAGGCTCGTTTGAAAGCTACTATTGGTTCTTGAATCAAGTTCGACGCAACCGACAAACTATTTTCTATCCGCACAATTGCATCAGATTCGTAAAAAAATGAGTTCAAGTTCGCGTAAGAATGAATCTTAGTAAACACAAAAATTCTAATGAGACTGTGTGAATGACAAGAGAAAGGCATTAGGTTTATATTTATTTGATTCTGCATTAAGTAACTGATTGCGGTTACTCAATTAGGCTGCATGAGAAAACTATGAACTGTTGAGTTTACTTTAGCCATTAGGGTCTCTGTAACCGATTTAGTTGTTTTTGTCCAATATGTTCGAAATTTATCTATATTTTTTTTTCATAAATACGTTTATTTCTTAAGGCAGTTTACATAAGTTTTTCTTCGTCGTAGCATCACTTTTACATAAAATTCATATCCTAATTTAATTCTAACATAGTCACAACGATTTGAATTTATTAAAACATATTCCTCTTATTACTTAAATATCATCTTAGGTAACTCGTCATTAATTATGAAATCTACTCGGAAATATTATTTGAACCAAACGATTAACTTCTATAAATTATAAAATTAGCTGTTATTTTCAGACATTTTGTTGATAATTTCATTAACTGTTTCGAGTTTGTTTGTATCATTGCATAATTTTTTCTCTAATTTAGCTATTGGTTGAACTCATGGACGCAGCTGGAATCAGAACTAAGTCTTAAAAGGGGCCTTTATTAAATTGAAACTCCAATTTTCTTTATGAAATGATAAATAAGTTTCATGTATGAAAGGTCACGACAAGCAAGAATGTCTCGAACTGGGACATTGGATAGTCTACCTTGGGTACGCAAAGAATTTATTAGTTGAGATCTGACATCACGATACTCCACGCATGTCCAGACGACATGATCAATATCCCGATAACCTTCTCCGCAAGCACAATGATTAGTCTCGGAGAGCCCAATTCGAAGGAGATGTGCATCTAACGTGTAGTGACTGGACATGAGTCTGAACATCACACGAATGAAATCCCTACACACATCCAGTCCCCTGAACCATGCCTTTGTCGATATTTTCGGAATAATTGAGTGCATCCACCGACCCAGATCATCTTTATCCCAAGAAGCTTGCCAGCTGGCAAGTGTTCTTTGGCGAGACGAGCTATAGAATTCGTTGAAAGCAATCGGTCTCTCATAAATTTCACCACGTTTGGCTAAAATATCGGCTCTTTCATTGCCAGGAATGGAGCAATGAGCCGGAAATTTTTTTTTTTCTATAGTTGCAACTTGTTATTTATATTGAGAGAGTTCTCTCTTCACGAGAGCCCAATACCGCTCGATAGGTCGCGACTCCGGGCAGTTAGGTCGCCTATTCGCCTATTTCGGTTTTGTACTCCATTCACTTTATACCATACCAAAACATCTTTGGTGTAGTGACAGAATGCCAAATCAAGCTAGATTAGCGTGGAAGCGTCAAGGCTGCGCAGGAATGGTAACAATCGCTCAACCTCTTAACGCTGAAGCGAAATATGTTTCCATTAAATCGATGTGTTTTTTACTGAATGTTAAAGAAAACTTATTTCCAAGGCGACAAATGTGTTTCTGAACGAATAAGTAAAAAGAACTATCAATCTTTATTGCACTAAAAAAGTTTGTGCAAAATGACGTATAGAAACTAGAACACATAATAAATGTGTTGTGTGCAACGTTTACAAGTACATGAAATCGTTTCGTAGAATGCCATAACTAACTATTTATTTTACTATTTTTATAATTAAAGTAATTAAAGCAATAAATTAAATTACGACTCTTCTTACATTTATTTCTAAGAATCATAGGGAAAATATTTCCCATGAAATTATAGGAAACTTGGGCACCCTGCTATGTTTTTCAAGATACATTCTCTTAATTTACACCCTCAATAGCTAAAATATTGTCTTGTACTGATATATTTCGTCCTGCACATCTTATGGTCGTGAAAGGGTTAAATAAAATAAATATACTCTCGGTATATTTCCTTGTCTACCGTTCCGGTAGTAATGAAGCTTTGGCCTGCTGCATATTGCATACCAAAATAAATATTTTTGGGAAACTTGTCTTTTTATTAGTCCTGATATACTCATCTACGCCATTCTGCTGCATAGCAGTATAAAAAGACATTCCGGGAAGCTGCTTGAAGTCTTCCATAATCAGTTTCCTCGTCCATTATCACGCAACTTGCGAACCCGTGTTTCAGTATTCATCACTACGGTTCGGTACAGTTTTCACCTAGAACGACTTCACCTTGCCGGCACTTGGAAGTATGCACGAAAATTGGAGACATTTTAAGTCTTCCTGACTTTTGTTAAACGTGTATCGAAAGATTTGTGAATATTATGGACAGTGCTTGCAGGAAAACCAAGCATTTTCGCAAGTTTACGAACCGCTATAAGAACCGACTTCGGCTCAACATCTCCGAAACGGAGCTCACTCACTTTCCCCTGAAACCGATTTTCACAAACAAAAGGCCCAGATAATAGGTATTCCGGAGTTACAAGAAAAAATGTGTTTGAAATTTCAGACTGTCATTTAACTTAACTGTGAAACTTTAGATTTCTCCTGGCTGGATTGCTTCGTGCTACGAGCTTCTTCACGTCCGTTCTTGACGACTGCCTATCTGAGAAAGAGGACGATTGATATTAACGAGAAATCAAGGTCAACGTCACGTGTAAAGGCTGACTTGGATCATGATGCTCGATGACTTATCGTAGCCAAATCATTTACTTTTGTCAACTTTGACAGCTTGTGTGCTTATTTCACTGGAAATAAGCAGTACATCACACTAACCTCCCTGTTTCTATTCAATTAGCATTTTATTTCAAGAATACCACAGTAATATTGCTGAGAATCGCATGAGAAAGGCATCATCACTTCACTAGGTGGATAAAAACAGTTTTCTTTAAATTTGAATTACAGTTTAAGATATATATTAGTGAACTTGTTTTCGAACTAAGGCAATATTTTAGAATTATTGTGCTTTACTTTAAATGTTTCAGCGTCGATTTGCCAGCGCAAGTCCATCTCAAAATAAACTGCTAGTGTGGCCATAGCTTTATAATTTCGATCGTCGTTTGACTTTTAGATTTGTGAATCTTGTTTAAGAATATTCCGTAATGATTTTCAGGTAGAATGCTACTAAACTATGGCATTTATCAAATAAAAAATCGGTTTCGTAGCGATATCAGCTCATAAATAGACTTTTTTTGGTTGTCGCTTTGATCAATCTTTGCATTCAATCATCACCATGGTGAAGTCTGCAGTATTTGAATCAACGCCTAGTTAGATACATTCAGCTAAAATTCCAACGATACTGGAATAAGCAAACATAAAATCAGGTTTCACACATACGCATTTGCTTGATGTGTTTTCTCCAGGTGATGCTTCGATTTGGGTTTTAAACTGTTGTAGTGATGATCTTAGTCGAAAAGAAGTACCTTGCCCTGGCCCTGATTTGAAATTCAAATTTTGCTATCGCAATCGGCTTATTTCTGAAACCTTACGACATTTAGCACGTTGTCTTCTCTCTTTGCGTCAGACTCGGGCGCATGTAGGTACTGTTCGGTTTTCAACTCAATAATACATATTTGTTTGCATTTCTTTCTGGACACCTTTGCAAGCGAGAAAGATAAATAAATTTCTCATCGAATCTGCTTCACATCACAAAATAGTTTACATATTATGAATGAAGTTTTGGTATCTGATTTTCGATCCTCAGCAACATCTACAACGCTCAATTAGAAAAAAGATAACTTGAAAATTATTCTCTGTTAGGGTAACATTGATGTTTAATAATTCTATTCGCTCTTATTTATTTTAATAATAGAACTTCCTACCATGTCGAGACGGCAGATGATTACAATATATAACGAGGAAAAAGCAATAGAGTGGAATTCAAGTTTTAATAATTTGAACCACGATGCTACTAATAAACGAAACTAATATAAATGCAGCCTGACACGTTTGTGTGCAAAACATTGCGAAGTTTCATGTGATAGAGCCTTTCTAGTTGTACGGTGCTCCCTGATAAATCGCATAACAGACAGCAAATAGTCAACGAGCTCATGATGTAACTGTTTCAAACAAACAATTGTCGTTGTATATTTATCCTTCAAACTGACTCATTACAATAGCCGTTAGCTTGCAGTTCGGATCTTACTTTCATGTTAATTCCGCAGACAGATATTACAAAAATTTCATTTCCAACGAACTGATGTCAGTTCGTAAATATTGCTACCATCATTTTAAACATTTGGAAGATTGTTCATATTTCAATGAATTTGGGTGGGTCTTTAAAATGAATATTTACACATTTCTTATCATTCGTACCTTTATTAAAGATTTTAAAAACAACCTGCTTAGGGGAAATTATTATGAAGTTTATAAATTTTTTTAAGCATTCAAGACATTTCTAAACAAAAGTTTTCTTACAAACACCTTTCATAACATCTTTCTGCTATGCAAGTTTGGCAGTTGTCGTCGCTGCAAAATATGAATAAACTAAAAATATCATTAGGCAGCTTTCCAATTTCTGTCCCATTCTCGATTCAGCAATATGCTTCGTTTGAAAATATTATTTTTTAAATTTATCTCGATTTTTAAAACAAAATTTATAAGGTTTATTAAAACAAAATGAGCATTCTTTGGAACACGGCTCGATGAATGCGCAATTCAGACTGCTGGATATTCGTATTCATCAAGAAGGTCTGACTCTGCTCCGCAACTGAAGATATTCCACGTCCCGACATTCAACGGTGGAGTTTTCACTTGCGCTCTTGACATGTCACAATAAAGCCCCTGGGTTAGATAGGATCAAATTTAACTTGTTGAAGATTCTGCTAAAAGTTCATTGAGGGTAACATTGTACCACATAACTGGAGACATGAATGCTATTTAAAAACCAGGATCACGATCAGAATTCGTACTGGCCAATTGCTATGCTTTCGTGTATTCGGAAATTGGAAACGATTAAATTCTACCCATTCTTGTACAGAGTGATTTTTGAAAAGGCGTCCCATAGTAAAGTAAGACGTACCTATGCAAAATTTTAGCTAAATCGGATATGGGTGAGTGGATGGTGCGATGCGGTGGCAATAAAAACAATAATCGGAACAAGAATCGGATATCAGAAGCAATTGGCTCTCGATGCATGTGAGGTACTCGTGAGTCGTGGCTATCATTTTTCGTACAGTTATAATACTAAGAGATAAATTTCTTTGCAACAAAATTCACATTAGTGATTGTAACTTGTAAAGATAGAGAAAAAGTTGTTCAAATTTATGAAAATAATAGTTTTTCTTTGGAACTTTCCTGAATATTTGCAGAATTGGTAACCCTGTTCACAAATTTGACAACGATCAGAAAAGAAACGAAGAAAAAAGAACAGAACCATATGTTTGTGTTGTCGTTCATAGACGTCAGGTCAGAGCAGTTGAATCACACTTTTGATTATGCACACTTTCATACTGTGCAGTTCAATTTGGTGTGAACTGTATAATATCTATTTTTTCCTTTTATCCATTGAGCGAAAGAATTGAACAGAAATAGCAAATCTTATCGTTAGCTAATGATTTTAATATATGGTAATATAATAATATGGTGAAACATGAAGTAATACCCAAATAGCAGTTTTTGCATAGGAGATGTCAGATAAATAAAAGCTCAGCTGATTAACATAATATTATGTTAATTTTCATATTAGAATACATTTCGTTGTTCAATAGTCAGTATCAGTAACACCACGCAAAATAATATTCAGTTTGGGAACAAACTTGTAGAAGTTGGCTCCTGTCGGATTGATGCGCGTCTCAAAGTGACCATCCATGCGTACGAAGAACGGTTTCCGGGTGACGTCGAAAAGGTCCTAAAACAGAAATAACATGATGCGGGCTTGACTGCATTTTCTTTCCAAAACTTTTTGGCCCAGTATATGATGTTAGCTTTCACTTACAATAACTTTGTATCCATTTATATAAGTTTTATTGCTAAGCCCGAGGTCATCTATCAACTTTACTCTAACAGCATATGGTGCACCATCCGCACGTCGGCTCACAAAAGCAATAGCTTGTGTCAGTTCATCCTTTACTCTAGGAAGAATCGGTCGTTTCCAAATCTATGAAAAAAATTTTACAATTACTGTTAAACAAGAAGAAACATATTTTTACGGGATCAAGAGATGCATCGTTATCCGTGGACATTGGGCTAAAAACGAAATGAATACCATTCAGCAACCACCGAATTCACCTGATTTGGCTCCCTGCAACTTTTTTCTATTCGGTCGACTCAAGAAACCGCTTCGTGGAACGCGTTTCAGCACCCGAGATGAGATTATGGAAACATCGCAGATGGCTCTGATGGCCATGCCGAAAACTGAATATAAAAAATGTTTCCAGGATTGGTTCAAGCGCTGGCATAAGGGTGTTGCAGTCAATGGAGAGTACGTTGAAGAGAACAATATCGATTTTGATAAATAATCTTGTATTTTTAGTTTTCTGAATAAATTCAGGGAGCTTTTTGATCAAGGTAGTACATACTGAAAATCTAAGTGATACTGGCGAAAAGTAATACCGAATACTGTGAAGCGATATTGAACCACATAGAACAGACATCCAATCCAAGCGAGTAAAATCAAAAAAGCTGTGTAAAGCATACAAGTTTTCATTGTTGTATTGTAAAATCGCCGTTGCAAATGATTTGGCACGCAAAGATTAACGTTGTACGCTAACTCGAACGCAAGAGCCCATACGCGACTGCTGGGTTGCTCAAGGCGTCTCTATAGGCAAATGGTTACTTGGTTCGCCAAACAATCGTTAAATTTTCTTAAACTCATACAAACGTCAACATGGATGTCTGTTCTCTGTGATTTAACCGAAATTCAAACAAATAATGATTTTTCTGAATTCTCAGAAACTCGAAACATAAACAAATATACACGGATAAAAATCTGTTACCGGTACCATGATTTTTTATTCGTGAAATCATGAACCATGCTTTCTCATGAATTTTCATAAGCAAAATGATTGATATCATGAAAATATTCATGACAGATGTGTTATTGTTCATAATATCAATCATTTTGCTTATGAAATCATGAATTATTATTCATGATAGATATGGTTCATGATTTTTAATCATGGTACCGGTAATGGATTTTTACCCGTGTATGTATTATTAGCATAGACATACATTTATCACGTGCTTTCAACATTTGCTGTTCCAAATTGACCATGTTTTGTTGATTCCTCGTTTTAAAAACTCTCTTAGGTGAACCATTATTTTATACTGATTAGTTATAGACTGACAATTTCGCTTATCGCTCTGACAAACTATCATCGTTTGCAGTCGAATCAGAAACTGGCCGAGTATTATATTTTGATCTCAATGCGGTCTTTTGAATTAGACCAATGAAAATGGTATCTAAATAGTTGTTCTTATTTTTGCTTCATAAACGAAAAATTTTAAGGAAATTCGCTAGTATGATTTTAGTGGTTATCATTGCTCACCTCGATCTTGTTGATGGTTTTAACCAGCAATCCTTGTATCCCGAGTGCATCTTGATTCACTGCTATTATTTCTTTGTTCAAAAGAAGACCTCTAATCTCAGGTGTTACTGTAGCCAGATCGTTCGATAATAACAGAGGAGCGGCAAGAACTGTCCAAACTGCCAGTTGGGATTTACTCTGTTCATAGCTTAGTCCATAATTTCCTAAAACGAGCTATACAAAATAGACGAGGATAGAATATCAGTTAATATATATTTGTGATGCGTTATGAAATTACTGTATCTGGATCATTCCAATGACCTGGGCCCGAATGAGGTTGAATGCGTTCCTGGTTGTCTGAGAAGTAACGAGTGATGGTTTCAACTGAACTATGCGAGTCTTCAATATCACCCCAGTTTCGCCACATGTTACACGTTTTCTTTAAAATTTCATAATTCGGCTGAGAAACAAAAAATGAGTGGATTAATTCGATCAAATTCAAACTAAAACGGCCGTACAATGATTCCGTTGTATTCCTGGTAAACAGGCCAACTACAGGAGTATAACATTGGTCTTCCGGTTTTGTTCATTAATTCGCCAAACAGCACATAATCTTAATAGTGAAACAGAAGAGAATGGCACAGATTGACTATACAATTTACATTTGTACTGCTAACTACACTAACCATTGACCATTTGGATCTCATCAGCGTAGCATCCATCAATTTTAATAAAATCAACATCCCATTCAGCAAAAGTTTGAGCATCGATTTCGAAATAATCCTTCATTCCTGGGTATCCTGCACATGTCTTAGTTCCAATATCTTGATACATACCAAACTTCAGACCCTTCGAATGTATCTGAAAAACAATTTATCCTACAGTCCTATATTCCGAACCAACTTCATCACCATATATAGTACATAATCCGCCAGATGTTTCATTCCATTTGGAAATCGTGTTGGATCAGCGACAAGCTTTCCATTGTCATCTCTGTTCATGGATAACCAGCAGTCGTCGATATTCACATAGTCGTATCCAGCATCTCGATAGCCCTCAGATACCATCAAATCGGCCATCCTCTTGAATAACTGCTCACTTATGCATTCATCCGGATATTTGTCACAATCCGTAATACACCGAAACCGTTCCCAACTCATCCAGCCCATCGGCGGTTTCCTAGCTAAACCATTATCAAGTCCTAGTGTAACGTTTGTTATAGCTAAAAAGCCTACTGTCGCGATAATCAGTCCACACTTCATACTTAGCTACCTGTAGTCAGCAACTGTATGTCTCTTGTTAGACCAACGGTTCTTATATAGCGAGTGTTTTTCGAAGCAATAACCCCATGGGAGGTACAAGGTTATCTCACTACTCGAGTTAGTTCAGTGATATCGAAGCTGTAGAACATAACAAGCTGAACTCCATTGAAGAGTGCAGCCTGACTTGTATCACATCATAGCGAAACAAAACTATTTAGAACATGAGACATATAAGCGATTTATAACTACATATGTACATCCACAGAGCTGGAACAAGTTTGATAAGTGTGGAATACTAAGGTAACAAACTTATTAGTCGTTAATCTGGTAATCTTGGAATTTTTGGTTTAGATAACATGATGTAGAACACATAGATAGTTACTTCGTAGCCACTTCTTAATTCGGGTCAAATCGACACTATCACAAACTGATCCAGGTTGCAGATAATAAGCCCGACTAAACATATTATTGAATGATTACAAATAATAAGACATTTTGTAACGACTTCAGTAAACCTGTATACACCTACCTGTTCTGTATTATGATGACACCTGAACTATGCTGAAGAGAACTAATCCGTAGCGTACAGTTTTTGCATGGCGGTATTTGATTTTAGGCTTACTTTAAGCTTGTGATAAAATCCTGAAGTAAAACAATAATTAAGCATTTTTTTAAATTGTATTATTCATTGCAATATAAATTGAATTTAAATTGTTGGGATTTAAGTGCGGTCTGGTAACCAAGCCAATTCAGGTGGTACTTGGACCAAATATAAATAATAATACCCCTTTGCAGCGGCGTACCGAGGAAATTTGGCGCCAGGGGCAAAATCAGAGATTTGTCACCCCCGCGATGCTGAACTCCATCTCCGGAAAGATGACTTGGTCGAGCAAAAAAAAAAAACGTTACACCCGGGGCGAGTGCACCCTTAAATTATGTTTTGACAAGTGAGTTATCAAATATCCAAATGAAGAGAATTATGTAATTAACTTCGTTATCATTTCTATTGCTAATGTGTTTGTTTATTTCATTTAAGTTCTTTCTTTAAAAAAATGGAATCATTTGTATAAGGAGCATGAAAAATTTAATCTACAACCAATAATTCAATGAAATAAAGATATGAGAGGATATTTCAAAATCACAAAACTCATAATCTGATGCAGATCTGCAAATACAGTTGAACATTGTGGAAGTTCGTCTGGCTGATCGCAAACAGTTCTGAACAAAGAAGTGGATTGGTAACCAACAGATAGGGTAACAGAGGTATTTTGGCCCACTTTAGGATTGATTTTATTTTGGCCCACTTTGTAAAAATATCCACCAAATATTGTAATATCTTTAAAAACCCCTTCCGCAATAGGTAATTTAATGTGATTAGCTTCAAATTGATGCAAAATGAGTTACTTAACATCGATAAAATCCGATGAAATCGATAAAGTTTGTTAAGTGGGCCAAAATATATGAAGTGGCCAAAATACCTCTGTTACCCTATTGTTCGAATTTTTGTTCTAGTATATCCAGGGAGGCCATATCATGTACTTCTATAGTCGTTGTCCAAGGGGGTAGATTTAGAATCATCTTTAAGATCTTACTTTGAATGCGTTGAAGTTTGTGTGTTCGTGCACAGCCCCGCCAAACAGAGACTGCGTATTCAATTGCGGGGTAGATGATTTGTTTATAGACAGCCATCTGATTCTTCAGGCACAGTTTAGATGTTCTACAAATCAGCGGACCTAATGAGTATGCTGCATTTTTGAACGATTTTGTCAACATGTGACCTGAATATCAGATGTCTGTCAAAGGTGAGTCCTAGATAGATAACTTCGTCGGACCATTGAATGACCTCATCACAGAATCGTATTCGGCATTCGTCTGATGGAACAAGTTTTGGAGATCTTGAATGTGGAAACAAGATGACCTGAGTTTTTACTGCATTGATCACAATTTTCCAGCTTGCAAAATATTCAGTTAGAGCGTCCAGACCTGTATGTAGTTTATTCTTCAGAGCATTAATGACACGACCTTTGTAAAGAATGGCAGTATCATCAGAAAATTGTGACAGAACACCACCACTCGGAAGAGGTGGGATGTCTGATGTAAAAATGTTGTATAGAATGGGACCTAGGATACTTCCTTGGGGTACACCAGCAGGAATAGTAAATCTTTCTGAAAGTGCATTATTCAGAGAAACCTGGAATGGAATGGAATGTCCAAAATTCAAAACTGGGATAACTTTAGTTAACTTCCACTTTGAAGGGAAGTAACCAAGCTCCCAGCACCAGTTAAAAATTTTAGCTAAGAAGACAAATGAGCGAATACTCAAATGATCCAGCTCAATGTTGAATGTGTTGTCGAAACCGGGGGCCTTCATATTTTTGGATTTTTTCACAACAGCCATCAGCTCATTCGCAGTGACTCTACTTTCCTCAGGAACCAAGCTGTCTGATTGGTCAACCACAGCTACGCTATCAGCAACGGCTCTTTCATGTGGACTAACAATGTTGAATCCTAAATTGTGAGAACACACAAACTGCTGGCCTAGCGCATTTGCTTTCTCTACTGGTGTGATTAAAGGTATTCCTTCACCTCCTTCCTGGGGTGACATTAGAGGAGGAATAGGCTTCGGTTTTTTTAAGCACCTTCGTTAAGGACCAGAAGGGCTTTGAATGTGGAAGAATTTCTCGAAGTTGCTGGGAGTTCCTGTTGCGAAGCTCAGATATCCTTTCCTGGATTATCCTAGTTAAGTTGTTATAAGAAATTTTCCTATCTAGGATGCCAGTTCGTTGATACTGCCTCCGGTAGATATTTCGAAGTCGGATGAGTTTCTTGGTGACACTGTCAATTTGAAGAGAGGAACTCGGCATATGTTGTACCGGAACCGTCCTATCACGAGCGACTGTGATTGAATGCTGGAAGGAAGAAAGAGCCGCATCGATTTCCATCGGGGAATCTAGTGGTAAATCGATATTAATAAGTTGGTCGGCGATTTGTTGAAATTGGACCCAGTCGGTGCGATAATAGTTCCTCCGTGGTTGAATAGGCACTGTTTCTGGTGAAGATCCCAACGTCAATATTACTGGAAAGTGGTCGGAAAAGAGCTCGTTGAAGACAACCGGAGAGCTGTCTATGGCGATGTTGCTGATAAATATATCCAAAATAGAATGAACTCCTGATCAGGAAAGTCGCGTTGGTTGATACGGAGCAAGGATGTTGTACTGTCTAGCTTCGTAATCTTCGGCAAGTACGAATCCGTTTCGATTCTGTCTTTTGTTTCCCCACAGCTCATGCCGTGCGTTCAGGTCCCCAGCAATGATGAATTTGTTCTGTCGTTGAGTGAGCATAGCCAGATCTCGCTTCAATGATGCACACGAACCATCTCGAAGATTGGTTTGTTTGGGGCAATACGCTGCAATGATGATGATGGGTCCCATCGTCGTTGTTATCTCAATTCCGATGGCTTCTATAAGTTGCAATTTAAAGGCTGACAGAAGCCTGTGCTGAATGGATCGATTAATGGCAATGGCAACTCCCCCTCCTCTGGTAGTTGCCCTGTCGAGCCTGTGAATCCTGTAATTGGAAATAAAAATAGAAATTTCAGGATTAAGATGAGTTTCAGTTAAAATAGCAAAATCGGCATTCTTCTCTTGAAGAAAGTCGGATAACTCAGCAGTTTTGCTGCTGGGTGAGCAAGCATTCCAATTTACTACAATCAACTCATTATATTGCATATTCGATGATGAATTTGCCTAAGGCGTTGATTTGATCTAACCGCGTTCTGAAGTTTCGTAGTTTTATTGCCATTGTTTCAAAAATGACGATCAGTTGTTAAGCAGAGAATAAGTCACCAGAGTCATCCTTTGTTTGTGGTTGATTATTGCCCAACCAGGAGGGATTTTTGAGGACGATTCTTTTTGTGATCCAGCGGCTGAGTCTTTTGGATTGCTGCGAGGAAGTGGCGGCAAATTTGGAATATATCTTTTCGGTGGGAGCCGTGGGAAATTGATTTCATCCTTTTGTGGAATATTCTTGCGCGTTAATTGTTTACGGGACGCCTGTTGTCGAATTTTTGTGAACTCAGCACGTTTGGGACACGATTTGCTAGTAGATGGATGAATGATCGACTTTCACCACGGTTCCCCTGACTACCTCAAAATCGTCGTCCTTGCGCGAAAAACCCAAGCGAAAGTAAAGAGTTTTTGGCATTGTTTTCAAATTTTGAGAAAACTTAATTTTTGAGTCGTTTGTGGTTATCTCACACTGTTCAAAAAATTATCCTAAATTCCTGATCATATTTTTGATGAAATGGTGAAAGAATTATGTTGCTACCATTAATACAAGTCGAGATATTCACGATTAAGTTCTGTCCATTCTTCCATATGGCTAATTTTGAAAAGGCACCCCATAGTAAAGTAAGTCGTATTCACGACAAAAACGTAGATACATTGAATTCTAATGTTTATAGTCAGCAGTATACAATAATGTGCTTATAACATAAACTATTTTGATGTGAACAATATGGATAGTTTGCTCAAACTTCCCAATTGTCTAGCCATCCGTATTCATGGTAACATTCATATAGTGTAAAGAGGAACATACTCACATGGTATCACCAACTAAATCGTTTTTTAAATTTATTATGTTCGAGAGCAATTTCACCCTACTTACGATTGTAATTTTAACTATTTGTTCTGATGACAACTATTGTCAGAATGACTATGCCAGATAAGTTATAAATACAAATAGTTTAGTCAAGTTGTAGTCTTTGTTATCTAGTACTTCGTACAGTACAGATGGTGAATAATTTGATGTCATGGTCGTTGCTACTATATAAGCGTGTAGTTGAAAAGACTATGAAAAATTGGTTTCAGTTACTATAATATTTTTCTCAGTGTATCATGGCCTCAAAACTTCCATGCCGTTCTTCTCAGTGTAAAAATTAACATAAACTGTGGAAGTGAACAGAAGCTTACTTTCAGTTTACAGTGTATTCGGAATGTCAAATGTTCATACCATGAAACTGTGACTATAAAGTATCACGCAGAAACTGACAATTATTGTGACAGCGTTCGTGCTGTCAGACAGAGAGGGAAGTATACATGCTCACTGACGCACTACTGTCACGTGAATTGCAATGGTGGAGAAGATCTGGTGAAGACAAGTTGAAGAATTTCGTCTATTGTCCGTTCTACTAGAACTTCTGTGTTTCCGACGCGAGTTTTCGGTAGTTACGTTGGCACTCTGAGCTGGAAACTTTGTTTGCTGCATTGCACAAACCCAATAGATAATAGATAAATAAGGTGTGTTGTTCGATCACGAATTTAATGAGCTGCAGATTTCGAAAAAAGTGAATACTTTCAGTAATCTAATGAGAAAAACTATAGCACCTCCGCTGTGAGTTTGGGCCTAAGTTTCTACAGATTTACTTGCAAAATGGGCATAATGCTGGCACATAATGTGTAATTCGATTCAAATACATCAGATTCTATATTCCGTGAAAACTTCGGATGAAAAATCAATAATTATGGTATCATTTGTATTATCGGAATCAGTTGGTATCATTATTTTTTTTACTTAATAATTATATTGCGTACGAGTTGATTGAGGAACAGCGAGAAAAAGAAAACTGTATTGCATATTTTGTAGATTTTTTTTGTAATTCGAATCAAGAAAAATATGTCATGTGACATATCAGTCAAAACAGCTGACCATTGTTAACTTCTTGGTAGTTTATCTCTTTCTCGCTGTGACAATCTAACGAAGAGTGAGATGGGTTGCATAACTCGATTGCTATAAATTTATAACCGAGAGTAATGTAAATAATGGATACTAGGTGGAAATACATTATTGTGATTAGCTCACTATTGGCTTTTTTAACGCATAGGTAATGTTATATGTTTAGCCTTTATATGGGTGCGTTTTAGAAAATTGAATTTCTTTGATGGAGCCCATGCAACAAGAGTGTGTCGATCTATATTATTTTAATTAACAGGTGATTTTCACAGATTAATCAAGTTTTCCTTTCACTTTCACAGGTAGCTACCGAATCCACCATTCACCGTATTATCAATCACAGTGAACTAAGCACAAACCAAATCGACAATGTCCGAGTACTGGTTGATATCAGCACCGGGTGATAAAACCTGTCAGCAAACCTGGGAAACCATGAACCACTTGACAAAAACACAAAATAATCTTTGCGAAAACTATAAGTTTCATATACCGGATTTAAAGGTAATTAGTCTTACGGTTTCGTCGTGATTGAATTAAATTGTGTAACTTTTTAATTTCATTGCTTGTAGGTTGGTACTCTCGATCAGCTTGTAGGACTGTCCGACGATTTAGGAAAACTGGATGCGTACGTAGAACAGTCGACTCGTAAAATTGCCTCGTATTTGGGGGATGTGCTCGAGGATCAGCGAGATAAACTGTATGAAAATCTGCAAGCTAATAACAGTGAGTGTTTACCATTGATATTGAGTATCTTTCCTACGATGCGTACTAAGATCTAAAAATGTGACAAAGTCATTTTCGAAAGTCTTCAGCCAGTCATTTTTCGGTTACAATATTGCACCAGACTTTTCTCGCTCCAAACTTTCAATACTGCTATAGCATTTTTTTTTCAATTTAATTCTGATTGAAAATGAATTTTTCAAGTGGTTAAATCTTATCCGTGAGGTTGTTCATTTTAGATATAGGGTTGAAGATACACTTCGCACAAGATGTTATCAGCATGATATTTATACTCTATTCAGACGTAAGTCGTAAGCCATTGCATGATGATATTTTGCTTCGAACAAATTTTCGATGGCACGATTTATGTTTTCATACACGAAAATCATTTAACGATATTTCACATCACAAGCTTTAACTTACATTCAAGCGAGCTGTACGTTCAGTAAAAATGAATAATCTTTGAAATGAAGGTATCGATCAGTCGGAAGATGCGGATGATGCACAATCTAATTTGTCATCACCGTCACGTCAGTATCACCAGCGACAACATCAGGACATCTATCGGTCACGTTCTTACTCCGATGATTGCAGTTATAACACTTCTACACCGTGCTGCTGCTGTTGCTGCTGTTGTCAACTTACAAACACATCGCGATCCGGATCGGAACTGCATACAGAATTAACGACCTGTGGCTGCCCTGAGTCAATTTCAATGCTTGATTCTCCTACCATGATTGAAATCTCTGGCTGTTACTGTCACAATCAACAACAGCAGAAAATACTATCGACTCCGAGTGGACCTCCGGCGTCGAGCTGCAGAAAACGTACCGACAGCAATAATTCGAACACACTGATAACCGACCCAGACCGAGAGCATGGTCACGACGATCATGATAACAGCTTCGAATGGTGGTTTCACAGACGCAAAAGCTCCCACAAACCAAGGTACCGATAAGAGGAAGCTATTGAATGCACCACGCGATTTTCTATAAGTCAACTTTCTCTGTATTTTCTGTTGTACTTTCCTTTGAAGTTGTTTCGCAAAATTTCCACGGAATGACTCGTAAATGTGGGCGTGGGAAACATTCGCAGATGTGCCATTCGTTACTGTTTCGTCATTAAGTAATCTTTATTATCACACCTACAACATATTTGTATATAATTTATCAACGTAATCACATTTGTGTTCTGAATATATAATTATAATTTTCGGTATATTCTTGCGTTGTATGAAACTTTTGATTTGTCTAGAATCGGTCTCACTGTTGGTTTAAATTTTCTCACGCGATATGAAGGATTTTAGTTCACGAACAACTGTTTGAGTAGAAAAAAGAAACAGAATTGTTTCATTTTTGCCAGTCAACGACATGAGTATGTTCACAGTAAAAGAATAATTATGCATAAATTTAAACTAGTGAATGAGCTACAATCCTGATCCATTCTTGATTATGATTTGCATTTCTCTTGAGAGTTATGTTCTTTCTTTCCTGCTGTACATAGTAATTATTTGGATGGAACAATTGGCGATTGTTACAACGAAATTTATGAAAAAAAAATCAACATCTATCATTTCTGTTTGTGTCGATGTTGCTTCCGTATTGCGAGTTATAAACCAAAGTTTTACCAAATCAAAACTATTGTAAAACGTTCGACACTCCACTATTTTGTTGTGTGCTTAGGAGCCGTTCATCAAGTCACATTTGTGGTGGAACAGTCGGAGCGAGTCATACTATTCGGTCGTCTCCGGTCAGCAGTTGTTGTGGAAGTCAGGGTCGCTCCAGTCCGGATACAATGGAACAAGAAATATACGGTGCAAATGTTAGCAATACGCCTGTATCGACCATCACTACCAAAACCGCTAGGAGAACTACAGTTAAAAATGGTGGAATGCCCTCACCATATAGTCCAATCAGCCCAGGTCAGGCACCTGGTCCAAAATAGTTGTCTATCTGTTTTGTAACACTTTCATTTTCTTTGATTCAAACTCTGTTAGCAACTGTTGAGTTCGCACTCATTGATCACGAAAAAACACATTAGATTCATAAATTATAAATCACCTATAGAGCTACTGATGACATTTATCTTCAGCTGATTATTCCTTTTGCACAGAAATTTTCTATATTGTTTTTCGTTTTAGGTTTGTCCTTTGATATGCACGCCAATTCCAACTCCAACCCCAAACTTTCTCAGTTGTTTAGAATCTCTTAATCTTAACTATATTTCGAGCAGTTGAAAGTTGGTTAAAATGCAAGTGATCTGTTTGTATTTTAGCAGAAAAACACCCAAAGCTGAGGCTTTTCGATACATTCCCTTGCTTTCAAAATGTGTGTTGAAACTGTTACCATCCAATTTTATTAGTTCTGCTGCAGACAGAAGTATAGTTTTACATTTCGCACTTTCTTCACCATCCTCCTGCAGACGATTTGACAAGCTACATCACGCGTTTCCAGTGGGATTTAGCCAAGTACCCGACAAAGCAATCGCTGCGGAACATTGCAGACATTATTTCCAAGCAAGTGGGCCAGATCGATGCTGATTTGAAAACGAAATCTGCTGCCTACAACAATCTTAAAGGAAATCTTCAGAATTTAGAAAAGAAACAGACGTAAGAAGCCATTGTCTAAGAGCGAGTAAGTAGTAGTAACTTTAATTCTGCTTTATTATAGTGGGAGCTTACTGACTCGTAATTTGGCTGATCTGGTAAAGAGGGAGCACTTTATTTTGGACTCAGAATACTTGACTACGCTACTCGTCATTGTACCCAAGTAGGTTTGGTTGTGACCTTTGTATCCACTGCCATTCTAAGTCTAATTAATTTGCTTTGCTTTCCTTTAGACCCATGATCAACGATTGGAACACCAACTACGAAAAAATCACTGACATGATAGTTCCCCGTTCATCACAGCTCATTAAGCAGGATAACGATTATGCACTGTGTACGGTCACGCTGTTCAAGAAGGTCGTAGATGAGTTCAAGCTACACGCTCGTGAGCGTAAGTTCGTGGTGCGTGATTTCACCTATAACGAGGAAGAGTTGGCTGCAGGCAAAAATGAAATCACCAAGCTGGTAACAGATAAGAAGAAACAATTCGTAAGTTGAATCGTAGAATCGTAGACGATGTTGGTAGCACAAGGTTAAATGATTATTTCTGTAGGGTCCTCTTGTCAGATGGCTTAAGGTCAATTTCAGTGAGTGCTTCTGTGCTTGGATACATGTGAAGGCGTTGCGTGTGTTTGTCGAATCGGTCCTCAGGTAACGAAAAGACAAATATTTAACGAAACTTCAATATTCGTCGGCCTTATACGTTGACTCGTTGTGTTGCAGATATGGATTGCCAGTCAATTTTCAAGCCATTCTAATTCATCCTAACAAAAAGAGCACTAAACGTCTGCGAGACGTGCTGAACCAGCTCTACGGTCATCTGGACGGATCGGCAGCATCATCGGGAGGCAATGCGGATGTAAGTACGAATTGTAAATCTACCCTTAGAAAAACTTGCATTTCTGATAATGGTACTAATTCAGCTGAAGTGGCGCATGTGATCTAAAAAGATTTTTGTGTTCTAGAACGTCGACATTCCTGGTCTTGGATTTGGACAATCGGAGTACTATCCTTACGTGTACTATAAGCTACACATTGACATGGTTGAAAATAAAGTCTAAGAAGCCACAATCAGCTGCTGTCCTGCAAATAAAATATACATCGCTACATACACTCAGTCCGTTTCAAGTTTTTTCGATAAAGCTGATTCATGATGTTTCGATAATGCTGACTCTCGGTTAAACAACAGGTTGAAATTTTCGGCAGAAATCTCAACGATATTCTACCAAGAAAAACTTAAATTATAACTTTTGACTCCGTTTTGGCATTCGTTAATGTTGTTGAATACTTTTGTTTATTATGCATTGTGTAATTTAAACTAGCTTAAACTAATTGTTTTGTATAAGAAGCAATCCTTTTATCATTCGATTTTCGTACTAGGGAGCAGTTGAAAAGGATTCACGATTTTAGACAGTGCAAAAAAAGTTAAGCAGTAATTTATGGAAAATATATAGCAACGATAAATAGAGATGGATTTTGTTGGTTGGTTGGTTGGTTGGTTGGTTGGTTGGTGTGTAAACATGATACGAAGGATTGGTCAAACTGACTAGTGTTAGCAAGGTTGTCGCTCGCCATTTCTCTAAAGTAGCTAAATTTATCGTTATGTTCGATACGGTCAAGTCAGAAAAATATACTATATCATGTTACAAGCTGTAGTTTGATGATCATCCAAACTTTCGTTCAAATTATATGCCAACCTTTCATTCGGTTCTGACGAGTTTACACATGCCAACACCGTAAACGGAAGATGAAACCAAAATGAACAATAAACAGATAGTTGACAGGATGCCTGTGTATTGAAAAAAAAAAGAAAAACAAATATATTACGAGCAAGTTTCACTTTGCAATCGTCTAAAGTAAAACATTAAATTTATGTAAATAAAATTGAAACCATTCCAAATTTGTTCATTCATTGTATGTCGAAGATATCACTGGTTGGTAAACGATTGAATAATTCGGGGTTGTCTTTTCTTTTGAGTCCTTATGTCAACGTAGGACTCTGAACAGGGCTGACACGATGGCCCGCCGGCGAGACAGGATGTTGGTGCAGGCCCTAACAAGCCGCCCGGAAAACATTTGTTCAGGACTATTCATATCTTTTCGATTTGGTTCAGTGTCGGTGCGGTACTCTGCACGGACACCGACATTGTTTCATTTCATTCAGGGGTTAGCCTAATTTTGTGCTTAGGGCTCATAACCGTTTTGAATACTACTTACGTTTCGTTCTAGACTCATCAGGGCATAGCAGTTCAATTTGAACCGCTAAGCAGACGTAAAGTTTGTGTTATTTGCAGAACACTTTTTGTTTAGCATCGAAGTGCCATGTGCAGAACGAAAACGGGTTTTCGACTTAAACTTGTTTTTCACTGTGTTAGCTCAGAGAACAGACATCCAAGCTAGTACAAACTTTTTCAGAAAAGCTGTGTAAAGCGGACCTTGCACAATCATTAAAAGCGTCATTACTAAAAAATAACATCATTTTAATGAATGTGTATGGAGCAGTTATAACGAGTTTTCTATGCAAATTTGAAATATCATTACTTCATTAAAAATGACAAAAATAATTCTAGTGTAAGGGCCGCTTAAAGCATACAAGTGAAAATCCGTTAAAATCACCGTTGCGTACGATTTCGCACGCATGAATTACCATTGTATAAAGGCTCGAACACAAGAGTCCATAAGGGATTACTGGACTGTTCGAAGCGCCTCTACAGGAGAATTGCTACTTGGAGATTACTTTTTAATACAACAGTTGAATTACTTACAGACATTGAAATCTCTACTTGGAGATCTGTTCTTTGTGGTGTTAATTATGAGCAATTTTGTGTTAACGAAGCAGCATTTTTTGGGAAGTTTTCAGTTGACTGCCATATGCACTGAAACCGAAAAACATTGAAAGGCAAAAGTCGGTAAAAATATATTGGAAACGCTCAAGTAGGACATTTCGCCGCAACCGCCGTATTCTCCTGATGTTGCTCATTTTGATTAATACTTGTTCCGACGGATGCAGCACGATCTGGTAGGCCATCGGTTTAATTCTTTCGCAAAAATCGAAAATTGGTTTTAAAAAAAGACGAGATATTTTTTTGATATGGAACACAAAAATTGCCTGAGAGGTGGGAAAAAGCAATCACCCCGATTCTGTACTTTGTTCGAATCGGATTGTTTCGATCGAATACGAAATTTGGCATTCTGTAGCTCGATCGAGTTCGAGTTTTCCATACAAAAGCATCACTCGTTCGAAATAGAGAATGCAAATTTTTACATACGTTCGACAAAATCCGATTCGATCGAAATACAGAATAGGGGTGAATAACTAGCAATGGACGGAACTTTGATTAATCTTTAATTTTTTTTGTCGTGAATACCACCCTCATTCTACGTTCGAAAGTATAGCAAATTCGTATTCCCGTTTACGTTCGAATCAATCACACTTTTAAACATCGTACATGCATAAAAACAACGCCCATCCAACTTTAAATTATCAGCTCTGGTACAGATTTGAGTTGTAAATAAAAATCTTTGATATCATTTGTTATTTGACTTTTTTTACACTGATTTTGTATCATCGTGTTTGCTTACGTCCGTATCGACCATACGACGAACACATGCTTTCGAACGAATGCGAACAAGCCATTCTTGTTTTCACTCGAACGTGTACGTACGCGATTCCTGTGCAAAAGATGGATCGGTGGCGCAGGTAGTTTTTTAAGGAAGATTCCAAGCATCAAGGAAGTGACGAATGCTACATAATAAATAAATATCGTACTCAGGACCAATTTTATTCCAGTCGGTAAATGAAATTTTCAAATTAAACTTCGTGCAAAGTAAAAAAAAGCATTTGAAATAGCAGTCCGATCAGTAGTATCTGCGAAAAATATGTTGCATTTTTCTTGCAATTTTGTCATGTTTTCGATAGCCTACATATTTATTTCATTGGTAAAATCATGCATTTAATATAAAATAAAGCATGTTTACCCAGGGCGAATTTTCCATAAAGTACATAATAGATGCAAAATTGATTGATCGGTTAAACTTTTTTCAATGTGTTCGAACGGTTGATTCGCAACATTAAACTGACGAATCGAAACCACGGCATTTCGTCTATTCGTCCGTAAACGGGAATGCGACATTTCGTTCGTACGAATGATGTTCGAATACACGTTTCGTTTGAAACTAAAATGGCATACATTCTAGCGTTTCGCATATGGTTAATCACATGAATTGGACTGATTACATCAAGGCTTAGCATTTATTTTAAGAAGTTTACTGATATTTGAATATTTTGTGGCAAACGAGTCGCGTTCGAATTCATTCGAGTGAAAACAAGAATGGCTTATTCGTATTCGTTCGAAAGTACCCGTTCGTCGTATTGCGGATACGGACGTAAACAAGAATGAGGGTGTACGACTTACTTTACTATGGGGTGCCTTTTCTAAATTTACCTTCTGAGAGAGTGATACGTTTTTGATCGTGAATATCTCTTGTTGTATCTAACGAATCAACATAATTTTTTCTACACCCCAGCGGAAATATGATCACAATTTTATGATAAAATTTTCAGTTGTGTGACATAATCTAAAATAATTTAAAATCAAACTTTTCTGAAATGTTTGGTATAACCGAGTATCAAAGAGGATAATCCATAAGGCGCGTTTGGCTTGCTCGTATTTTAAAGCTCATAGCTCAGTTATCTGTGAAAGGATTGATATAATCTAACTACCAAAAGAATCGCAATTTTTCAACTTAAACGTGTATAGCAAAAGCAATGAAGTATTTCAATAGTACACTATTGAAAAACCTGTCTCATTTGATCCATGTCGACACCAGCCAATCAGAACGCGTTCTAAGGAAGAGAACAAAATATCTGCTGCTGTACAACAAATCGTTCGAGAAAAATATTCCGAAAAGTGTTGAATATCGTAGTGAGTTCCTCAATTTGGTCCTTCTGAATGCTAGAAACGTATCCCTACAGCATATTAATAGTTTTTTTTTCAATAAATTATGCAAATCCGAAATGAAATAATCGACATTCAAATTCTGTATGCGGCTATTTTTATAGCCGTTAGGACCGCCCATTAGTGAAAAAGCTACAAACGAAATCAGGTAAAAACAAGCCTCTCAACAAAAATTGGATTAGTTTGGATTCTATCGCCACTGCGAGCAGGTGTATTTTGTGTCGTTTGCAAAGCACGTTTCGCTTCCGACAAGAGCGATTACGTCACAGCTGCCAGTCTTTTGCATTGGTGAAAAAGCAACGGTGGAGAGCATTACACAAAATCAGCCGTTCTAATGGCTCTAAAATTTTTCTAAAGAACTATTAGGATTTCTTGCTCGCAAATCGAAGGGAGATATCCTCAGTTTAGTGCAAATCTAGAACTGTTTGATTTGATATTTGCATTTTTCGCTATGTGGAATTCACACTAATCTAGATCAAGTAAAGCCTTCTTTGTTTTCGCGAAAAATGTGGAAAAGGGGAATGCTTGCATAATTCATACAATTGATCAACTAATTAATATTCGGAAGTGTTTAGGAACATGTCCGTTGTTTTCGTATTCACAACATCCAGTTATGTCTCTGACATTACCCACCCGCCTTTTTTATTTTGAAATAAATGCATTTTTGAACCCGAAAAAAAACAACGGATTGTACTCCCAATAAAAAAAAACCTTTATTCTCAAAACCCATTTAACATCAAATTATGCTTTTTGTTAGTAATAAACGCTAACAGTTTTATGAAAGGGAATGTATTCCAGCTCTGTGGCATGTTTACGCCGGTAGTCCCACAGAAAGTGGTCTAACAAAACAGCATTTACGTGTTTAACCGAAATATCCGGATGGTTTGCTTTTAGCTCCGCAATTACCATCTCTTTAAGACGCTCAACTACATAAATAGAAGCTCCTCTAATTTCAACTTCCTCCGGGCAACCATTTGTTAGAAGTTTATCCGTCTTCAGAAGTGTCATCAATTGGTCATTGTATTGAATGGCTTTGAAGTGAACTAAAACCTGAGGTACTCGATAATCAGCAAACATTGTAATCCGATCGATATCACTGAAATATCCCAGATCTTTTCCTCGATAGCATGCCCATACATCTCCGATCAAAATTTGAGCTCTTTTGTAGATTGATACTTGCTGACCATTGTACTCAGCCTCGTCTCGGAAGCAAGGAAATTCGTCTACTATTAATTTTAGAAGCTCACCAGCAGAATTCGAACATGCTTTAATGCAGTTCTCAAACTTTCCATCATACTTTTGCAACAATGTTTTGCCAACTTCGTGAAGGCATTGTACTCTTTCTTGTAAAAGCGGAACCTTTGTTTGGCCATCATCAGAACGGAGAATCTGTTCAAGTTCGGGAAGTGTGATTTTTGAATAAAATGTAGGATTTGTAATATTAATTCCATCTTTCAAAGCGCGATTCACGGCAGCACATAGTGCAAAATAGCCGGTTTGACCTTCGACTTTCCACTTAGTTGCATTACCCGGGGTCCAAAAGCAAAAATTTAGGGTATCAACCAGAAAAATCCAATTAGTGGCAAATATATCCGTTGATTTCGGGTGATATTCATGCTGAGAGAAATTATCTACATCAATTAACTTCGTTCGAACACCGGTTATAACCTGTAAAAAAAGGAGTGTTACTTTGAGATAAAAACCTTAATAAATTCAATTTTCAACTTCTTTCACTAAAGTTTTGATTCCTTGTTCGTTGATCTTCAGAAATTTGGCATTTTTTACAATAAATTCGCCAGATTCAGCTGGAGAAAGAGTACCCATTTCAAGAAATTTAAATTTGGCTCCAAAATAGTGGCCCTTAACTAGACAATATTATTGTCATTACTATAGGGATGTCAGAATGTCTATCGATTAATCGATTAATAGCACAGATATATCGATTTGTTTAAAATCGAGCTGTTTTTCCCGGCACTCTGTCACGACGCCATCTTGATGAGATCAAAATCGGAACTTCAAAATCAGCTGATTGCAACGTAAACAAACAAACAGCAATACATTTGTTTTACGCGTTTACCTTGTTCAGTGCATGAAAATTAGTTAATTTTGGGTCGACTCTCTCACAATAACTTGTCGGTTTACTTAAAATACAGCAGACAGTGTTTTGGGACATCAAGTGGAGATAATTTTCACAATTTGAGAGTCGCGATGAGTATCAAAACATCGCAGTGTTTGGGGCTCGATACACGAGGGGCTCAACATAATCGGTATACTTTCAAATGGCTGGTGCTCACATACCGGTGTCAGATGGGTGGTTTTTCCAGCTCGGTGGCAACAATAAGGCGCTCTAGCCAGTGCTATCGTAACCAACATCTCGGTCCATCGGGGCCTTCAAAGCTAGCAAGTCAGTGAGAGCAAAGTAAACAAATACAACACTTCATCGATTGTGAAAGTCAGTCTTGCAATTTGGCACCGCACGTTCCATAACGATATCACATTCATAATCAAACATATAAAAATCAACTTTGTTTCAACAAATAACAGATATTTAGCATGAAAATGTTTTTATTTATGTTTAGATACTTCTTCGTTGTTTTCGTCTTTGCGGAAAAGATGATGGTCACAAAAACATGGCGGCCCAGCAGGGACTTGTGTTTTTCTAATGTCGTTTTCGTTTTTAAATTGCACTACACCGGTGTAGCAAAAACTGCACTAAAACCAGCTCTCTGTTATGACGTCATGAAACTGTGGCCAGAATCATTCTGCAAAACCCAAAACAATGAACGAGAATGGCTGACAAAAAATTGGATATTACAAACTACTTGTTTATTCAGTACCCTTTGCTACACTTCCCCTCAAATTATCGATCAAAATATCATCACTAGGATAAGGAAATTTAGATTTTACTCGATTTGAAATGCTCGAATGTTTGTTTACCATACTTCGAGCACTCTGATTGCCCACCAAATGCCCCAGATGTTGGCTACGATAGCACTTGCTGGAGCGCCCCATCCTTGCCACCCGGCTGACTAAAACCGTTTGTTTTTACCAATTGCATTACACCAGTGTTACACTTTTTCTGCACCGATACCACTGGTGTAGCACTCATCAAAAGTTCGGTGTAGCTCTGTGCAATGGAATCGTTTATTGTAGTCAAGGGTTACTGTTTATGTTTTCATCATTTTTGTTCGTTTATTCATGCCATGATGTAGCACTGCACCGGTATAGTGCAGCAGAGAAATACAGAGACGTATTTTGGCAGGGAATCGTGCGTACTTTGGACTCAGAAAAACCCTTCGATCGAAAAAAGTACGCCACCGCAAGAAATTGACCATCTACAAAACGCTCATTAGACCGGTTGTTCTCTATGGCCACGAGACATGGGCTATGTTGGCAGAGGACCAACGCGCCCTCAGTGTTTTCGAAAGAAAGGTACTGGGGACCATCTATGGCGGAGTGCAGATGGAAGACGGAACGTGGTGACGGCGTATGAATCACGAATTGCAACAGCTGCTAGGAGAACGGACAGCTAAAATCGGACGTCTACGATGGGCTGAGCATGTCATAAGGATGTCGGACGACAGCCCAGTGAAAATGGTTCTTGAATCTAATCCGACTGGTACAAGAAGAAGAGGAGCGCAGTGAGCAAGGTGGATCGATCAAGTGGAGAGTGATCTCAGAAGCGTCCGTGCCTTGAGTGGCTGGCGACGAGCAGCCATGGACCGATTTATGTGGAGACGTATGCTTGATACAGTAAAGGACACCCCAGGCCTATAGCTGTTAGGTGAGGTAAGGTGTAGTGCAGTTTAAAAACGAAAACGACATAAGGAAGGTGAAACCTAGGACAGGACCAGACAACTGGCTTCTTTTTCCAGAAAAATATTTCTCTTCTTATTCCGGTTGCTCCCTTTATAACATGCAATTATTTATCATTTGAAAACACATTATATCAGTCCAAAATATAGAAATATAGAAATAGTCTGTGCTGGTAATTAAATTGGAAAAATAATTATTTAGCGAAACTCTTAGGTTGACGGGTTTACCCCCACTTCCTCGACCTTTTGTTAGGTGGATTTGCTAGACGGAAAGCTCTCATACCATATCATATTTGTTTATTTATAGAAGGTATATCCCCGGTTGGCGGCTCAATGCATAGGACTTACAAGCCAGTTGTCATATGTTCAACTCCCGACCTGACAGGTTTCTTAGTGTCAGTAGGATGCAATGGTTCTGTACGCTGTAAATCAATTGGGTACGAAATCTGTTGAAATGTAAAAGATGAAATTCCACAAAAGGAATGTATTACCAAGGGTTTGCTGATATTTTCTTTGTTATTTTTAACCCAACTGAACGCGGAAAACTACGAATAGACTTCTTTTATTATCTTTTGTCGTGAATACGACTTATTTTACTATGGGGCGCCTTTTCAAAATTAACCATATGGAAGAATGGGCAGCACTTAATCGTGAATATCTCGACTTGTGGTAATGGCAGCAACACAATTCTTTCACTATTTCATCAAAAATATGATCAGGAATTTAGGATAATATTTTGAACAGTGTGAGATAACCACAAACAACTCCAAAATTAGGTTTTCTCAAAATTTGGACGACGATTTTGAGGTAGTCAGGCACATAACACATGGATCAATAAGTCCCGAGACTACAGCAGAGATGGCGCTTGTAGTAAACCAGTAACCACGTATTTCTAGAGTACTAACCTTTGCTTGAAACGTGTCTAAATTTTAAGTCGATCCGACCAGAAACAGCTGAGTTATCGAGGTTGGAGTAAAGTCGTTTTGTAGTTTGTTTAAAAAATGAAAAAAAACCGAGTTTCGTGTTTTGATAAAACATTGTTTTTTAATGGGTAAAAACACCGTGCAAGCGAAACAATGGATTGAAAAATGTTATTCGGACTCTTGTCCATCAAAAGCAACGATTTGTTGATGGTTCGCCGAGTTTAAAAGTGGTCGTACCGACACAAATGGGGAACGCTCGGGTAGACCAGTGGAAGCCGTTACACTGGAAAATGTGAGTGAAGTGACAAAAATTATAATGAAAGATCGTAAAGTGAAGCTCCGTGAGATTGCTGAGATGACACAGATATCATATGGAAGTGTATTGACTATCCTTCATGAAAAATTGAGCATGAAAAAGGTTTTTTCCAAGTGGGTGCCGCGATTGCTGCAATGCACCCTGCCACAAGTCGATGAAAACAATGGCGAAATTGAACGAATTGGGCTTTGATCTGCTTCCCCACCCCCCATACTCGCCAGATTTAGCCCCCCAGTGACTACTGGCTCTTTGCTGATCTTAAAAAAATGCTCCAGGGAAAAAGATTTGGCTCAAATGAGGAGGTCAGTGCTGAAACTGAAGCTTATTTTGAAGCGAAAGATAATTTTTTTTATAAACATGGTATTGAAAAATTGGAAAAACGTCGGAACCATTGTATCACCCTAAAAGGTGATTATGTTGATGAATAAAAAAAAATTTGCAAAAAAAATGTTGTTTCCATTGTTAGTCTCGGGACTTATTGATCCATGTGTTATATTCAACTGAACGTTATAGAAGGGGAACCGTGGTCGAAAATTGATCATTTCTTCTTGTGCGTCGGATGGAAGCAGACGTCGGGGCGAGAAGACGCGTTTAAACAGCGGCATCGGAGAGCGCACCTTCTGCGTGGTTAAAAACCTCAAACGCTCAGGTCGTAGTTCTCATTTGCCTTCCGGTCGTCAAGGCGAGAAGACGCATTAAACCAGTTTCGCATTATTTGGCACGCTAGTTTCAACTCAAACAAGAGCGATTGCATCATGCAACAGAGTTTCTGGTCATTTGCATTGGAGAGAAAGAAAAACGAAAAACGAAAAGTGGACAACATTATTTAAAATTAGCCGTTCTAATGGCTCTAAATGTTATCTAAAGAACTATTAAGATTACTTCTTTGCAAATCGAAGGTAAAAATCATCAGTTTAGTGAAAATCCAAAATAATTTGATTTGCTTTGTGCACTTTTCGCTGTGCGAAGATCGTTCGAGAAAAATGTTCCAAACTGTGCTAAATATTGTAGAGAATTCAACAATTTGGTCCTTGTAAAAGACAGCAATGAATCCTGTACAGCATCTTGATAGTTTCTTTCAATGAAATTTGCAAATCCGAAATGAGACTTTTTGTCTACAATCGATATTATATCGTCAATAACAATATATTATTCATATCGTGACGGTATATATTGTAAAATCCGAAAAAATTAAAAAAACCGTGCCACCAAATTCTGATTATAAAAATCTCTTTTCATGTCAAAGTTTGGAAAATATAATTTGTGGAATATATGGGAGGCCCATTAAACATTCATTTGAAAGACATAAAACGTGTATTTGCTTCAGTAACGATTTTACCTAGTGAAAGCAATAAACAATTAACATTAATAGTAGAACTTGACGTTTCATACACGATGACCAAACGCGCAGGCGTCATTTTGTTGTAGGCAAACATGTTTAGTTTTTATTCTGTCTTGTAATAGAACTTCGAAGTTTTGCACGGTTCGATCTTCAATGCTCTTCAATCGAAATCGAAATGATTTCAAAGTTCGTTCTAATCCGAAATCTTCTACCGGTGTTAATTGTATTGCCGCGAGTTGTTTTTACTGATACTGGCAAAGTAGTGTTTCAATTTCCCGAATATGACTACAAGGAAACAAGCAAAAATGTAATGAAATGTTCTATGACTACGTTGGATTCTCAAAATTTCTTCAGTTCTGATTATCAATACAGGAAATGGCCTTCCGAGAGTACGAGTCTGCTTGTGACCAAAGTGCCCGCTGCTCAATCTTCGACGGAATTCAGAAGACGCGATGTGTTCGAGAGTGCGTTTCACCTTCGTGCTATCAGGAAATTTACAAATTTGATGAAGTATGTGAATGGAGTTTGTGAATATTTTCGATGTTCAATTTTTCTTTGTAGCTAGAGGAAGGAGAGATTGACGTACGGCTCAATTCGTTTCGGGCCTGTTTTATGCTACGCCTAAGCAGGAACCGAGGATAGGTGCATATGCCCTTTGCTTTTGGGCTCACACGATTGTGAATACCAGAAGTTTCGGATCTCAGATCAATGACACATAGCTCAATATATATGTAGATTCAAAATACTTTGACTGCGCAAAATTCAGTTTATTTTTAAAATAATGAGAACATAAACACAAAATATTTTGTTCATTTGTCTTTTGGAATACGCAATAAAATTAAGATGATGTTTGTATTGCAAAAGGAATTAATATTTCATTTCTATTGGTTTTTCAACGTTTGACTAAATGTCAAATGATCTCAGTAAACTGAATATTTCAGTTAAAATTCAAAATAAATAAATGCAAATTTTAAATAAATAATGTTTTGCCCAAATTTTGGTATCATTTTTCATGTACTGACATCATAATGGCACTGCTGAAATAGCTCGATTTTATAAATATTTGACTACGTTGTAGACTCTAGACTATTTGTTCTTTAGATTTTCGAAAAACTCTATACTAGTGCGAAGATGGCCGGGCTCGAAAACGGGGCTGCTAGGTCTTTCAGGGCTGCTGTGTCCATGTCCACCGTGTACTTTAAGGTCATCGGTTGCGTTAGTCCTGAAATACAAGTTCAACTATAGGTTTCAATACCACTTATAAAACTGTCCAAATAACTACTTCAAGTCTTCTCTGATTTGCTTAGACAGACTGCGTGCTGTAATACTGTGCCCTGGGGCCATCGGAACGAATGTTTGCTGATTGTACACTTCCAGGTTCAGTCGACGAATTTCTCGAATTTCATCTGCCGCACTGATGCTACTGGTACTTTTGTACATCCGTTGATTTTTATCCTTCATTTGGGGCATACCGCTACCGTCGTCAGCCTGGGACTTTTCGTTGATCGTATCCGTGGATTGGCGGATGAAATCCTGCATTGAGGAATAGAAGTATTAGGTCTACTGACAATAGTTTTACCGAAATAAGATGAAACATGGAACATGCTGCGGTGGAATGATTTGAATATATTTATTATTTGAAAATTAAATTTTCGGAATTTTCATTTTCAAGTGTAAAAAAAAGTGCATTTTTTTCAAACTAGATGTAAAGTGAGAGTTTATTATCCTGTTAGGTCTTACAAGTTCAAGATGAATGAGCCAATTATTTACTGATTCACACATATATAACATCACTGAATATTTTAAGCGTGTAATTTACCTTCCGAAGCTTGATCTACAGCGTGATTGTTATTTTATTTTGTTTTGCACAAAATGTCGCAGTTATGGAATTGGAGGCGTGAAAGAAATTGAATATATAATTATTAAGCACTGTATATCAACACAACATCTGTTAAATCAGATTCGGAGCAAATTGGCTCAAGTGGTACGTTCCTCTGGTTATTTGTAGATTTGTCATTTACCGTATAGAGTGAACTGGAAATTTCAAATTCCGTTCCGGAGACGGCGTGTGTTATTAAAAGTAGTACATATTATGTGATATTGTGTTTCATAATTGAACATTCTCGTCTTTATGTGTTGTTGGACAGGTGGCAACAATCATACATCTTTTATTCTAAAGACACCACAGAAAGCTTATTATTTTTTCTCACATATAACACTATCATAACATCCAGTTAGATTCCGAACATTGGTAGTGTCTTAAATATCTCTTAGGCTTCATGAACAAATATCGTTACCAAAAACCAAAAACCAAAACCCCCTACCTCAATATCACAAATCGTTACAAATTTTGAGCCCTCATCCTACAGAACTATATAACAAACACTATTTTGGGACTTGTGTCAAGACATAAAGCAGTCTTGAACTCAATTTATGCACAACGCTACTAATGATCAACAGACGGAGAGAAAATGCATGAAACAGCGAAAAAATGGATATTTTGCGAAAAAGTATCTCCCAGAGGAAGGACTCGTACCCTCGTTTCCTCTTCCCAATCAGCCGGTAAGGAGTGTATCGAAAATAAGCTATCCACATACATTTGTGTTGTACGCATGTGTTTGTGATGCTTTTTTATGCTCAGATCACAGCATGCTGTGCGTTTGGCTGTCAGCTTTTGTTTGTTTACTTGTTTGTGTGGTTGAAATTCTGCCTTTTTCAAAATGTCGCGTATTGAAAAGGAAGTGAAAATTAAGGTGTATCTCTAATCATGAAGAACAAATCAATGTCAATACGTGATTTGGCCAAAAAAGCAGGAACGAGTGCCGGAATGATCCAGCATATCAAAAGACGAAATCACCTGAAGACCTACAAAAAAGCAGAAAATCTGAAACAAAGTGTAGAACAGAAGAAGCGAGCAGCAACAAGGACCCGGAAATTGTATTCGCGTCTTTTGCAGTATCCGGATGCATGCGTTTTGATGGACTCAAAAACTTTTCAAAAATACTTCACTGTCGTCGTTGGGGAGGATGTGAGCGATGCGGGCAGGTCGATTCAAGTGGAGAAATTCGGTCGAAAGGTACTGGTATGGCAAGCATTATGTTCATATGGTTTGAATTTAACCATTTTGTACACTACCGGAACTATAAATGCAGAAATCTATCGATCTGAGTGTCTCCTGAAGAGATTGCTGCCTTTATATAAGAATCATAGACCACCTCCACTGTTTTCGCCAGATTTAGCGTCGGCTCACTATCTCAATTGGCTTGCGGAAAAGGGTATAAATTTCGTTGAAAAAAATATCAATTCACCAAATTGTTCGAAAATTCGTGGAGGAATAACTTAAATTTCATCCGGTTTTCATTATGCTCAAGTTTAACTTCGTGCAATGAAGGATCAATTTATAGTTTGAATAAAATATCGTGTTTTATTGTAATTTGAACGGAAAATTTCGATTATTTTCGATACACTCCTTAATCGGAAAATGTCATTTGGGAGTTTGATATAATTTTTCTCTACGCCACTCAACCGACTCATCTGTTCATGAAAGTTTATATTGAACTGTTATACCATATAGCAGTTCAACATTTATCTATTATTTATCAGTATTGAAGGCCCCTGGAAAAATTCGCTTTGAGTTGAACATCATATTGCCAAACGGGTTCAAAAATCACCATCAAAATAAATATCACAATACACCATAAAAACAAATCGTCACATAACATCTTAAATATTTAGGTAAAATAAAAATTCATTCTGCAAAGTCTATTACATAAACCGCAACATGAGCTAAGGTAAAGTTGATGTTTCTGTCTATATTTGGAATTTGGTGGAATTTGTGTTAAAATTTGGTGGAAGCAATTTTTCAAAACCGGATATATATTCTTTACTATTTCATCGGATTAAAATTCATACTTGGAGTTTTGAACAGTTTAGTTATATTATCGTTAGCGGACAAAAAATAATTAATGGCGAATTCGGATAAATACTTAACCGGGTTTTGCAAAACCGAAAAATTGAACAATTTTGTTTTATGCCAAATGTTTTCGATATGCATGAAATGTTCAGATTTGGTGTAAAATTTTCGAAACTTTGATTGTGATTTCCGAAATTTTCGATGCCAAATGTGTCAGAGAGTTGGCTTAAAACAAACTTAAACTGAATTTAGCCATAAACAAGAAAACTGCGTAACTTCGGAAATCCGAAAAAAGTGTAACTTTGGGAATTCGCGTAAAAAACCCGCGTGAAAAAGACCTCAGTGTATACTCAGTTAACTGACTGCAACAGTCAAGTTTGACTGTTGATAGTCAATATTTCGAAAGTTGCTATGATTGACTGTAATTGACAAAGTTTTTGAGCATGTCTGTATTGTGATTACACTATTCGGTGAGATAAAACTGGTTACAGACAAAATTATAGAAACTACTCTGTTTATGACAGTTTTTCTACACACAGTGATCACACTGAAAGGCAGTTTCTGGGGCAGAGAACTTTTCACTGAATATCAAATTCTGATAAAATGCCGATCAGATCTCGCAAAACTGTCCCCCCCATAATTATATATTTATGATCATCGATCTTGATCAATAATCTAATAGTAGCTTTCAAATGAGCCTAAATTTTTTCTATAGAGAAAAGCAAAAGGCGGGTGGGTAATGTTAGAGCCATAACTGGAGGAATACGTAAATACAAATGAAACTGAAATGCTTCTAGAACTAAACCTGAATTTATTGACTAAAATCAGTTCCAAAATCTAGTACCCGAACCCAAGTTCCGAATTCAATTACAGCATGCAGTTTCTGAGTTCTGGAAACGAATTTTGAAACTGAATTTAGCCATAAAATTTTTAACAGGAATTCAGGAAGAAAGTTCTAAAACTGAATTCAGGAATTAAATTATGGTTCAGAAGTCAGTTTCAAAATTTTGGCTCGGAGTTCAGATCTAGAATTCATACCTTGAGAATTCTGAGGTTAAATTCTTGAATCAGAATTTGGCATACGAATGTTGAACTTAAATTGAGGCACTAAACTCAGATACAAAAATTTATTTCCAGAATCTAGAACTAGGATTCAGTTACAGAGTTAAGCGCTATTCACACTAGGCCGTGACGTATCCGGAACGGGACCGCAACGTGCCGGGATTTATTTGTAGAATATTCTCATCATACCGTGCACTTTCCGTGTCGCTACCATTGCTATTAGTAACATACACAATCGTTGAATTTTATGTGCTTCTGTTCCTCACGAAAATGGCACATTTTTTCAACGAAGAATTGGCCATAATTGCAATTGCTCTGAATGATGAAGATAATCAGCAGTTTAAATACAAACAAAATGAAGAAAGAAGACTTGGATGCACGAACTTTGGCGAAAAAGAGCAGTTGAGGGTGAATTTTATCACCTTATATAAGCAGCTTGTGAATGACGAGATCAAGGAATATTTCCGAATGTCAGAAGCTTGTTTCAACTCGCTGTTGAGTAAAATTCATCCGTGTCTTAAAAAAGCATGACACTACATTCCGATTAACAGTGACTCTCCGAGAGAGGCTGGCAGTGTATTGAAGATATTTTCATTGATCTGTTAAGACGGCCTAGTGCGAATAGCGCTTTAAATGTTTAAATTTTGAACCTGTGTTCGTGAGCTAAATTCTGGAACTAAATTCTAAACCTTTAATAAAGTTCAGAACTCAGGAGTGATTTATGTTTACCTTTTGGAATTTTGAAGTGATTTATGTTTATCTCACACTTTATGAATTTAATTATGAATTGCTGATCATATTTCTGATTCCATGGGGAAAAATTATGTTCCTGCGTTTAGTGCCACTCGAGATACTCACTAGTAAGTTCTACCCATTCTTCCACAGGACGCATTTTGAAAAGGTGCCTCATAGTAAATCAAGACGTACTCACGTCAAAAGAAAAACAAACACAACAAAAATTACACGACTTTAGAGCACTTGTTTCTAGTACTTCTGAACGGCTCGTCTTGGAAATAGGTAATGAAAAATGGCGGGTGGGTAATGTCTGAGACATAATCGGATTGACGTGAAAACGAAATAATTCCGACTCAAATTTCAGACAACTTAACTAAGCAGCGGTGTTTTCAAATACAGCGCTTTCTTGAAGCTCTGACGACTTCCACTGCTACACACTGGAAACACTTCTTCCAATTACACAATTCTACTGCCCGATTCATTCCAACAGGTTTAACAGGCCTTCGGTGTGGTTCATTCCAAAAGCGTGAGGTCGACGACACGACCAGACACTCCGAAGAAAATATAGCTTTAAAAATGTCCGTTGACGATTTACCGCCGGTCACCATAAATTTAGCGACCCCTAGGGAACAATAAAAGTAATTATATCGAGCAACACTGTTTAAGTTGCTACGAGCTAGTTACCAAGGGATTCCAGAATAAATAAACAAACAGTGTGAAAAAGATATTCCGGAATATGGAAAAGGACTTGTATCAGGTACGTCTGATTGGACTTTTTTTTTATCAGTAGAGTGTATGGAGATAACGTAGCAAAGCTGGAAGGTTCTCTATTTGCATCTTGGCGTTATATGTATGTCAACCGCTACATCAGTCGCACCAGTAACTTGCATTTCGGAGAGAATTGTTTTCAGGATTTCAATTCAATCGTTCCGTAAAATTTGTGGAATATTTTCGCTACTTCAGATTTTTAGCCAATGGAAGACTAGTCCAGAAAAACCGAAAAATATTGTTACAAACCTGAAAGCTCGATCATTCGCCCAGAATGAAATACTTAAAAGCAGGGCTTTTTTTGTCACTCCTCCCTAAGGGGCACAGTTTTTTGTACCCCCTCCACAATGTTTTGCGGAGAAAATATTGGAGTCATTTTTTGTTTCATCGATGAAAAAAAATTATTTTATTGAAAAATAATAGCTGCTTATTATACTTTTATTTAGGTTTTATTGTTACAAAATAGTGTGTTACAATATAAGCAATAAATTTTAAAATGGCTTTCAAGTTTTCATTAAATTTCGCTCACGAATCTTTTCGCAATTATTCTCTCGTTGTAACTGCTATAGTATGGACAGTATTGATGTTAAATTGAGTTAAGAGTTAAATTCAAATTAGAAGACTTATGGTCCCATACGGAATTCCTAAATTTATTTCGGATCGGAACACAGTTTATGAACTAGGTCCAACCACGCTTTAAAAGCGTGCTCGAAAAAAGAAGTCCTCTTTCGACGCTATCCATGAAGCAATCCATTTTTCCAACTCTTCGAAAGATTGAAAATGTTGATCTGCCAGGTCGTGTGCCATCGAACGGAATAGGTGGAAGTCAGAAGGGGCGACATCTGGGGAATACGGCGGGTGAGGCAAGATTTCCCATTTCAGCGTTTCCAGGTACTTTTTGAGCACTTTTGCGACGTTAGGCCGAGCATTGTCGTATTGGAGGATGACTTTGTCATGTCGCTCTTGATATTGTGGCCGCTTTTCTTTTAGCGTGATGGTTTCACCCGGTTTCAAGAGCTCGTAGTAAATCACACCGAGCTGATCCCACCCAATACAAATCATAACCTTGGCGCCGTGAATATTGGTTTTGCCTTCGACGAAGTAGCATGCCCGGGCTTTCCCCATGATTTTCTGCGTTTAGGATTATCGTATCGAACTCACTTTTCATCACCGGTTACGATTCGATGTAAAAACCCCTTACGATGCAGTTGCTCACTTACAAATAGACGGCGCTCGATGTCACTCGGTTTCAACTCGTACGGCACCCAGTTTCCTTCTTTATGAATCATGCCCAGGGCCTTGAGATGTTTTGAAATGGCTTGATGACTCACTCCCAACGATTCGGCAAGCTCTTCTTGGGTTTGGCACAAATCTTCATTAAGCAATGCTTCTAGTTGTTCATCTTTGAAGGTTTTTTCTCTTCCACCACCATGTTTGTCTTCGACATCGAAATCACCATTTTTAAAACGTTGAAACCACTCCCGACACGTTCTTTTACTGAGAGCAGCATCACCGAAAGTTTTTGAGAGCATTCGATGCGCTTCAGTTGCATTTTTTCGAATTGTAACAGAAAAGTAAAACTTCCCGCAAATGGCGAGAATTGGGCACATAAACAGACATTTTCGAGCGTGAATAATACGAAAACAAGAACAACTGTCACTGAAACGGCGACGACAATTCGTTAGGCACTGTACACACTCACTTTAAAGGCATTATCATCAATGTATTTTGACCAGCTTTAGCCGGTACAGCACCCTATCGGAAAACGGCGGAAGCAAAGTTGTACACCTGATACATGTCTTCAATAAATAGTAACCAAGAAGCTATTATTAAATATCAATAATTTATCATCATGTGTTGCCAGTTTCAACATTTTTATAAGTGATTTCGTTTTGACATAACGATTTACTGAGGGGTACTTCAATTTGCGATAGAGTTTTGATAGACGAGTGGCAGGTCGTGTCGTCGGTGAGGTGTTCGGTGTTGCTTTGACAACCGTTGCACAGAAAATAATGGGACAAAGTTGAATGCTCAACTTTTATGCCGAAACAGTTGTCCAGCAGCAGATATTTTGTACGCGTTCCGGTCGGCTGGTGGTGATATGGGTCAAATCAAACAGATTTTTAATAGTGCATCATTGAACCGCTTCAATGTTGTTGCATTACATGTTTAAGTTGATTTTATTTTATTTTATTGGTAGTTATATTATATAAATCCCTCTACAGATTGTGATATTCTCCTTTCCGGGGATATCCACTTATATTCCAGACACTCGTTCGCGGCCTCTGACTCAACGCAAGCCACCGTTCTTCCGCACTGTCACCCCCTGCTACACGCTAACCCGATCATACTCAATGTGGATATCACATAAGTCATTCAAATTTATGACTGAAAATCTAACGCAGAAATGAAATATCGCTTACAACATTAAAACCGTCGGCTCGGGTACGAGAAAGGCAAAAACGCGTCATGAGCTTCCCTTTTTAATTCTCGTTGATACCAAAAATTTCAGAAAAAAAATAGTGTTGAACTATTTGAGATTAAGTCATACAACTGAAAAAGTTATCATAAATTGCTGATCATATTTCCGATAACATGTAGCAAAATATATGTTGATACGTTGGATACAACAAGAGATAATCACGATGGAAATCTCATTACTCTCTCAGAGGGTAACTTTTGAAAAGGCGCTCTATATTAAAGTGAGTCGTAGACAAAAAAGTTTGGAAAGTAGATACTTCGTGTTTGACTAACATTAACTACTCGATAGGTCATAGAACCATCGAAATATTTTTCATTCAAACAATCTATTTGCGATACTAAATCGACAAATGGCATAAGAGGACAAATGTCTCACCGAATTTCCGCCGGTAACAAAATGCGCTTTACCAAAATATCAAAGAATTGCAATGGCTCTGTATGCCGAAAATCTCCAGCAAAGTCTATTGAAACAGAATGGTCAAATTTCGTCATTATATTCGTCTATGGGTTAAGTATTTTTCATGAAATATAAAGTATATCTTTTATTGCGAAAAAATTGATTTCTGTGGTCTAGCGCCGCGTGTTTAGATATTTTGGATCGATGCACGCTACTCTGGAACATGTGCAGAATACGCTTGTGCGTGAAACTGCACAAAACCTGAGTGAGATTTAACTCCTTCCCTTTTTCAATTTTCCTTTCTGTCGGTTGCTCATTAATATATTAAATTGTAGATAATTAGATAATTATACCATCTGTCCAAGCCTTAATTGGTGGTGTGTCGTGAAGCAAATGTAGTTTCAAAAAAAGGTGAAGCATAATCTTACCCTTGGTTTCAGGATGGGTTTTGGAACCGTTGCGACCTCAGAGTTTATGTAGCACTTCGCAAGTTCCTTCACCGATGGTAATACTTCCATTACCTCTTTTTCAATGGTAAACTCGTGCGAAGGCACACTACGACTAGCGGGGAAATCGAGGTGTAATGATGAGTGATATTGATTGGAATGCTGTAATAAATAAATTAATTAAACGCGCGTGTGTGTACAACGTATTCAAAACTTACCAGATGAGACAGATCCCGAATTTCATCAGTAGATTGTGACAACAGTGCGGAGCTTGTGAGACTGCTATCATTTTGTGAGAAACCCTTTTTTGGTGAAAAGAACCTTATTGTTTGTGGTGACAGTTGCTTCATTCGTACGTAGCGAGGTTTTATCAAGTTACTTCGGTCAATAGTAGGGCTGGAGGCTCTTTCTTGCTGCATTGGTGTGAAGACATCAGTTTGAGGAATAATTTCAATTATTTCTTCGGAAACTACGTTGTTACTATAGCTGCTAATTGCTTCCTCATCATTTTGACTAGTACATGATTGGGCCAAGATGTCGCCGTGTACCAACTTTGTTTCTCCGGTGCCGATTTCGTAGATCCTAGTCACATCAGAGTCTTCACTGTATGTTAGACTTTCATCAGCTCTTGAGTTGATACTAATCTCTGAACATGAGTCGACTGTTTGTGGGACTGTCGATTCATCTGCCGGTGATAGAAATTTTTCACGTGCCACGGTACTAAGATAATTTCCACTGGAAACTTGATTTGAAACGGGACTGTCTGCGACACCCTTAGCGGACCTGCCGCTGACAATTGTATGCTGGTTTTGGAAATTTTCAAGTGAGTTTTCTTCCGATTTCAATTCCTCACTCACTAAGGGACTAGACAGCGAAGCAAAAGGTTCATCGACCTGGTGATCCTGTTTCTGTGACAAAAAAAGAGACTGGCAGAACGCCAAAAATTTCCCGACATTGTGACGGGATGAATACATTGTGTTAGTAAGTTGATATTAGTAACTATGAATTTTTTTTTCAGGGAATGTCTTAATATATTTTGAGATTTTATTTGCAAACCCAAGTAAAGTCTGCTCCAGTGATTCCTATCATCAAATTGTCAGGAAACGAGATGGAAAATAGTTATGTTCCAAAAATTTATTCTTTTGAAAATGTTGATAGTTGTGTTCGAAATATCATTGCTTAAGCTGATTACCGTTTTTGATTTTTTTTAAATTTTTTATTATTATTATTATTATTATTATTATTATTATCATTATTTTTTTTATTAAGGACCTTCTAACTAGAGTCCATAACCATATGTACATGTCATTTACTTAAATTCTATGATAATAGTTAATAGTTGCTTTTAGAAATTTAATCACTAATTTTGATTTTTCGTGATCGTCCGCCAATGCTTCTCGTATATTCACTCATTCGTTCAATTTTTCATCGTTCTTCATCTAACCCTGGACATGTGGCCAAAATATGTTTGATCGTTAGTGCATCATTACGAAATCTACATCGAGGTTCGTTCTTTTTATTGTTACATTTATAGAGGTTTTAACCTTAAGGTCATTCGCCTTATCGGGTCAGTAAAGCTTTCTGACCCCATGTTCGGAGTTCGATCCCCCAGGTGGGCTGTGTGAAAAGCACAAATCTTCAAATAACTAGGGGAACGTGCCACTTGAGCCAATTAGTTCTGATGACCTAAACGAAGTTTCGATAGGACCACACTTCTCTATCTTGTTTGGTCAACAGCTGACAGAATGCTCTGTTTGATTTCTCATAGTTTTCTTATTGTTTATTTAGGAGCAAGGAAAAGCTCACCGGAGTTAGTTTCGGGCGAATTACCGGAGTTAGTTTCGGGCGAAGCTACCACCGACACGAAAGAATACAATTGTTGTTGACTTCAGACAGTGCAAAATTCGACCTTCGATACGAGAACTTGAAGGTTTGCTTAAGGAGCAAATGCATCTTGACATTAAACGTGTGCATTTACTTCAATGCAATAAGACAAATAATGTTATTTACATCCAGTTTTATAAAGAGTTGGATGCACTTCAATTCGCAAAAGACAATAACAATGTGCACTATGTGGAGCACGAGAACATTAAGTACAACATTCCAGTATATATGGAAGATAGTGCTATATAAGTGCGTGTACATGATCTTCCCTCAAGCGTCACCGATTCTTATATTCGTAAAACTATATCCCAAAACGGAGAGATTCTCTCTATCGAAAAAGAAAAGTGGAAGAACTTTTTCCCCGATATTCTAAATGGCGTACGTTTGTTACGTATACACGTTATTTATGATAACTTTTTCAGTTGTATGACTTAATCTCAAATAGTTCAACATTATTTTTTTCTGAAATTTTTGGTATCAACTAGAATTAAAGAGGGAAACTCATGACGCGTTTTTGCCTTTCTCGTACCCGAGCCGACGGTTTTAATGTTGTTTTAGCAAGGAAAAGCTCACCGGAGTTAGTTTCGGGCGAACTTGCTCTTCAGCAGGAATAAAACCTCACCAACTTTTGCATCAACAGATTACAATCATCCAAGTACAGTTCGCTTTCACATCTCATCCAAGTCAGTCGATATAACAAAACCGTTTACGTTCGACACGGAAGAATCCAAGTACATTATTGTGTAGTGAACAATAGAACGACCTCGAAATGAGTGAACCAAACGAACAAAAGCTACCACCGACACGAAAGAATACAATTGTTGTTGACTTCAGGCAGTGCAAAATTCGACCTTCGATACGAAAACTTGAAGGTTTGCTTAAGGAGCAAATGCATCTTGACATTAAACGTGTGCATTTACTTCAATGCAATAAGACGAATAATGTTGTTTACATCCAGTTTTATGAAGAGTTGGATGCGATTCAATTCGCAAAAGACAATTGTGGAGCACGAGAACATTAAGTACAACATTCCAGTATATATGGAAGGTACATGCGTGTACATGATCTTCCCTCAAGCGTCACCGATTCTTTTATTCGTAAAACTATATCCCAAAACGGAGAGATTCTCTCTATCGAAAAAGAAAAGTGGAAGAACTTTTTCCCCGATATTCTAAATGGCGTACGTTTGTTACGTATACACTTGAAGAGGCCTATATCTTCTTATGTGATTTTCGGTCAAGATACAAGAATTCCTTGCAAATCACTTGTTACCTATGACAATCAGATGGCCACATGTCAATATTGCCAAAAAGCTGTTCACTACGGTAAGCCATGTGATAAACTGGACAAGGAGACAACTACACCAAAGGACAACGGTGCTTCCTTCACACCAACCCCAAGCAACCCCAGTACACCTGTGACAGCCACCAACAACAATGAAGCATCCCCTTCAACGAAACCATCCAACGTATCCCCTATAGAACAAAGTACACCAGCTGCAGTTAACAGCTTACCATCCAACCAACCAGCAACTGCAACCAACAAGGCCTGTGAAACATGTTATGCTCAGGTAGGTATTTTTCGTACCGGGGGGAACGATATTATTGAAATAATACATATTTATCCCTTAAAAGCGTGCAATCGATTTTTTTATAATGTTTTGTTTCGACATAACTTTATATGAATCGCGTAAATTAGAAGTTTGAACAGTTTTCTGTACTTTGTTTTGAAACAAAATTGCGTATTTAAGGGCTAAATACGACATAAATCTATTGTGGGGTTGTTCGAACTGTTGACGTAGGACTACCCAGTTAGTTTCAAAATCACTGCCAATATTAGTTTTGAATATTAAGGTAGCAGTCTTTCGTGTTCCACAAAAACTTATTTGTGTCTGCGAATTTTCGAAAATTATTCTTTAAGAATTTTCGATCAAAAAGGGGTCTCGCGAGAATCGAACGGCGCACAAAACAAATCTACAAACAACCGCTGATATCTATAACACATTGTTCAAAACTGACTTCCGGGACTGAGCCAGAGATGACGTTTGTAATGTCCAACTAACCTCTTTTTCCGAAAGTATCAACCTTTAGATGACATATGTCAATTTTGCTCGTCAATAGCACCTACCGACATATGAGGGTCGTTACATATTCATTTTTGAAAAATAAAATAGTAATAACGAATTCCGTGTGTTGATAAAACATTGCTTTCTTAAATGAGAAAACCGTGCCAGCTGATAAATGGTTTGAAAAATGTTACCAGGATCGACTAAAAATAAAGATTTATGGTATTCTGATTTGGAACATGGCGAAATAAAACATTCATCTCGAAAAAATTAGACAAGTTTTGAAAATCGTCTTAAATGAACGCAAAATCAAAGTTTGTGAGATTAGATGTGCTGAAATGAATAAACTCACGCGAAAATCTGGGTATGACAAAGATCTTTTCCAAATTGGTGCCTCGTTCGCTCACAATCGAATAAAAGCAACATCGGCACTGTTTAGTCGCAAAGAAAGAGAATTTCGTGCGTTGGTATAAAACAGTGAACGAAACATGGATCCATCATTTTTCGGAGTCCTATCAGCAATCAGACGGGGAAAGCCAGCCGAGAATGTAACACATAGCTAGAACAATCATGACGTCAGTTTTTAGATGCTCGAGGTATGATTAACATCGACTATCTGGAAAAGGAAAGCACTATCAACAAATTTTGAAGCCATGGACAAATCATTCTATAAGTATGGTATCGAAAAATACAAGAACGATTCAATTGCATTATGCTCAAAAAATTTTATTTATCTGGACTTTTTGATTTTTGATCGAACCGCACAGAGTGTAAGTCGATTCGATACTGATACGATTCTAAGCAGTATCTGTAATGATATTGAAAATCAGTTAAGTAATGGTTGAGATGTCGATATTCGGAACCTGACCACTGTTTGTACGGTTTTTTTCCTGTATTTTGAATTTGCACTCCGGTATCGAATACAAAGGCGTAGACCTACGTCAAAAGATGTTGTGTGATTTTATTTATGCGAAGATATAGAACGGAAAGGTGAGACATTACAAGGTTCATTTGAGCAAGCAGAAATCTTTTAGCAACTAAACTTTCACATTCTACCAGAGGAGACGAACTTACAGCTATATAGATATTGATAAAAAAATATCCATACAGTGAAGAACTCATTGTGTATGAGAATGCTGTCGCAAACAGAAAGTGACAACTTCTGGTAACTTTTCTTTTGCCGGTCCGGATAGTAAATGGTTAGAAAGGTACTTTCCGGCACACAAGAGATTCGAATGATTTGCATTGATGAGATGCTAAAGCTAAACTCCTCTGGCTGAAGGTTTAAATGGCTCTTGTCACGTCTCATCTTTCTTTTGAATATCTTTACATCCTTGCTCTACCTCGAGTACAAGCATTCGATAATTTTGATTTTATTTATTCTTAGTTACAATAAAAATATGCTTGACTTTATAAATAATAACAATATTATCATTGTTTTTCGCTCGAAATTTCAGGGGGGTAATTACCCACCTTGAAAATTTTTGGGTGGGTAGTACTACCCACCGTATCCACCTCTTTCACCGGCCCTGGCAACCAATGTACAACAAGGCACATCTACAGCAACTCTCAACGAGCCCAAGACTACGATCAACAAGGAAAACGAAAAGAAAACGGAAATCACACACAACATCGACGATGAAGCAATGGATGATGAGATAAGCCGTGGACGACCCGTGATCCCCGATCCTCGTTGGATGGAAATGGAAACTCATCTCTCCCTAGAAAAAGAATGTAAGCCAATCGGCCACGTAAAGCTTTTATGCAAAAAGGCCAGAATAAAAATTTAATTACAAAAAAAAAATCATCCAAATGACACATTTTTCCTAAACTTAAATTAATATTATTAATACTAATTAGACTAAAGCTGTATTAATACTGATTAGACTAAACCAAGCCAAAACTAATTAGACAGCAATCTGAGGAATATTTAGAGATATTAAAACCATTCTAATAATATAACATCTATTTGTCTATCTATCTGTCATAACTTATTCAATTGTTCCCGTAAGAACTTTGAATTGGATTCGATAATATCCATAAAACATATTTTGATGCACAAATTTAAATCGTTGAGAAAAAGTAAAAATATGAACGGTCCAAGACGGTCCTTGAGGAACTCTATAGGTAACAGCGAATTATGAAATAGTACAGTCTTCTCTTTTCCCTATAATTTTGCGGTCAGATAGAGCCGAATTAGAAATTATACAGAATCAGTTTGCAGCCGTGCTTGCAAAAGAAGTTGAACGCTTGGGCATAAATCCATGTATAGTCTCAGATATGTGGTCAGAGCAACTATGGGTTATAAAATCCAGAACTATAATTTCAAACAGCTTGTTCGGTTGGATCAGAGATTTAATTTCCTTCAAATCTACTTTGTTTTCAAACACTGTTACAATTTCTAGTACCTCCTTTGCTGCGCAAACCTCTTGTTCATTTCCTGGTAGGTATTCCGGTCGTTAATCGAAAACCGGGAATCAGGAATGCCAAAATTAATTTGTTTCACCGTCTACTGACAATGACTACCGATTCGAATAATTTTTGAGGTAAGCTTAGAAATTACTTTACGTTTTTTAACTTCGTCGCTTTTAGTGACGGTGTTCAATTTTTGAAACCCTTTACCCTTTTAATTCCGGAACCGATTGTCGGAATTTGGATTTACGAGACATTTTATTTGAGCCTAAGATTGTAAAAATCGGCCACAACATCTCTGTAAAAAGTGAGGAAGTAATATGAAATTGGAATTTTTACACTAATCATCCTGTAATTTCGGAACCGGAAGTCATACCGAAAAAAAAATTAATGAACTTTTTATAAGACAATTGTACCTTTCATTTGAATCTAAGTTTGTGAGAATCGGTTCAGCCGTCTCTGAGAAAAGTCAGTGCGAAAAATGTTACATACATACATTCGCACACATGCACACAATACAAACATTTTGCGTACTCGACGAACTGAGCCGAATGGTATATGACAGTCGGCTCTCCGGGCCTCAGTTCAAAAGTTGCTTTTCACAGTGATTGGAGTGGCCAATAGTTATATGAATTATTATTATTATTATTATTATTATTATGAATATTATTACTGTTATTATTATTATTATTACTTTTTTACGTCAAAGTTTAATCTAGTAGTTTTACCAACAGACTAGTATTGGTAGAACCCGAGTGAAAAGCGGTACTTGGTTTGTAGCTTAAAGCATAGTGACTCAATGTGATCTGAATTGATTTCATTTTACTGTCAAAGCTAATCGAAAACATGACGTTGCCGACGTTGTAAATCACTCATTATTAAACTGACAAAATGATAATAGGAATAACAATACAAAGCAAATCATATAAAAAAAACACCCACACGAAATTTTTGGTTAAACCATAGAGTCTGCTAAAAAAAATCAAAAGCATCCCCATTAGAGTGTCAATATTTTGGGGTCATCTCTAATTTTGCAAAGCGGTAGTGCTCAAAAGTTCAAGCACGTCAAAAAAATCCCTTCGTAAAATTTAAGTTAAATCGAATATGGGTGAAGTGGTGCCTCCCGGCGGTTAAAGTTTGACAGTTTTCGATCTTGAAAAGTCACCATTGGGGGTAGGATAGTATAGGAAATTCGAAATCTAGTGTCTTCAGGGAAAAAATTATTTAAAAAAAAAATCGTTTGAGATTTTTCGATTCCATAAATTACCTATACCGCTCCTCCCTATGGTGATTTTTCAAGATCGATTTTTTTCAAGTAGCATTACTTACCCATATTCAATTTTGCTTGAATATTTTAAAGGGATTTTTTTCAGATGCTTGCACTTTTGAGCACTACCGCTTTACGAAATTGGAGATGTTTCCAAAAAAATTGGCACCCTAATGCCAAATTTAGATTTCAGCTCAATCAAACTTGTCCTATTGGATCCTTATGTAAAATTGTAGCTCGACTGATGAAATTATATTTATGCGCCCGAGGTTCAAAGTTTGTACTTTATACAACAAAAATCGTCTGGAGATCACACTATGGACTGTAAAAATTAGTGGATGTATTATTTTCGTAGAAAATTGAACATAGTTTGTGACGTCTATTTTTAAATACAGTTCCACGGAAGAAGACGCAAACCAGTAGCGTCGAAACGTTGGGCGTTAAAACAAAAATAATCGTTTTAATCCATTATTGACTGCATAGCCGATAAACAAATCTACATTCAAATTGAACAAGGATGAAAATTTTTGAATGTTGCAAAACGATCCGATGTTTGTGGAATAGGAAAACCGATATAAGGTCCGAACAATGGCTCATTCTTGAACATATCCGGACATCACTGTTGGGGTCGTGGTCGTTATAGGGCAGGGCTTGTATTGTGAATCTTCAAACGAACGAAGCAACAAAAAACATCTGCTGTGAACACTTTGCTTGATATAGCTGAATGAGAGACCTATATTAGAGAGAAACTGGATGCGTGAGAGTACATGAACTAAGCAATCCATGACAATGTAATGAAATGAAGGATTCGCTCTCGTTAGTATTGTACGGGAAAAAAGACCTTACTTCACGGCGTGCTACAAGACGCGAAGCAAAGTGATTTAGGCAATGTTTACGGTTTATTTTTAAAGTGTAGGTTTACAGAAATCATTTTTACAAAATGTTCGCAATCCAAGACCAAATTTGATCACATTTCAAACATACTTTAAACATTTTATAGCAGAAATTTTGCATTTGAGCCCATTTTCAAAACGATCAATTTGTTTCTTGGCAGTTTACACTGTGTATATATCCTAGAAACACTAAAAGCAATGTTCTTTAAATTAATATTCATCGGAACTAAAACTTATGAATCTAGTTTCCTCATAGGCATCTACAATATGAGAACCATTCATCAAATGCTAACCTCATGAAGCATAGGTCTCAGCAAGCGGGCATATTCATGAACAAATGAACGAACGAAGCAGCTCTCCTTGCTTGGGTTGCGCTGTGAATTCTACCTGACATACGAATGTGTGTGAATAGCACGGATGGTGAAACCCTTTTGTTCATATTCGTTGCTTCAATTTGCAAGCCCTGTTATAGGGTAACAGAGGTATTTTGACTATTTCATATATTTTGGCCCGCCTAACAAACTTTATGAATTTAATCGATATTAAGTAACCCATGTTGCATCAATTTGAGGCTAATCACATTGAGTTACCTATTGCGGAAGAGTTTTTCAAAGATATTACAACATTTGGTGGATATTTTCCCAAATTGGACAAAATGTTACCTCTGTTACTCGATGATTTGATTTTCTTTTATAGTGCTACAACGGTTGATATTATTAACTTTTCGTTTGAGTGTTTGAACAGAATGATTTTACAATGATAAATTTTTTAAATATTACCATTTAATTCTGTTATAAGTATAAGGTTGATATTAGCTGTATAAGTTATAAGGTTGATATTAGCTGTTTGATATTTTCACGAAAGCTACACAGCAAAGTATGAAGATTCTATTTAAGTGAAAACCCATGTTCCAAAACTCACTGTAAATGCAACAAAGTAATGGACATTGATCTTATGTTTGCATAAAATGGTATTGTCTATATCTTCTAAACTACATGAGATAGAGAGTTCATACCTCCGGCTTCATGTTATTGTATTTGAACTGTTATAACATTGTCGAAGACAATAAAAACCTATTTTTTTAAATTAAAAAGTTGGGCTTTTTTGTGTCTTTACAGTGAGTTTTGGAACATGCATTTTTATTTAAAATGAATCTTCAAAAGAAAGTCAAATAATCTTACGACCACTAGCAGCAGTGATGTCAGATATATAGTAGGGAATGGGCCATTATTCTGACGCATCTATTTTTCTACAAATGTCGGATTTTTTGGCGGTCTTTGAAGGTTTTCTTCCTCTTTGAATTTTCTACGAAAATTACACATGCACTGATTTTGAGACTATAAACTTTTTGTTAAAATTCATACCGTTTTCGCTTTTGAACCTACACGCGGGCGACTCTGACTCCGAGTAAAACGAACACGTGGTACGCGCCCTAAACAACAACTCTTAAAATAAACGAAAAAATAAACAAACTCGCGCGGATGTCACGGTGCGACCCGAGAAAAATTTCAGAGCGAAACTACGCTACGAACTAGAGCGATCCCAGGTTGCTAAAACAAACATCTCAAACGTCGTTAGGGCGACTCTGGCTCAGCTCTCGGGCTACTCTGATCGATTAACGAAAACGGTAATAGTTTCACCGATCGAGTTAAAATGTTGCCTAGTTCTTATTGGACCCAAAAGGAACACGGATAGGTTTGGTGGAGCTGGTATCTTAATTTTGTCTCACCTTAATCCCCATATGGCCGAAAAAGGCAAATCAAGCTCCTACGACATGCAAGCATATTGTATTGCAATTGATGTCGTCCTAAAGGCTTCATCGTTTAGGACGATTTGCGTTTGCTTGGAAGCCATCATTGTTAGCATCATCGTATGGTTTTTGAAGTACACATCGGATTTTTTTTTTGATAAATGAAGAAATGTTGAAACTCGGTTGGTTAGTACTATTAGAAGACAATTGGTGTGAGAAGAAGTCTAATTTGGCTGATGAGGCTAATTGTGTATGACACATTTGATTTGTGTTATTTATTGAGTTTTTTGTTCGGCGAAAAATGCTAATGCAATTTCAAACAGCTATCATTCATCACCATCACCATCACCATTCCAATATACGGCAATTGTTCAGCACTTATGCATAACATAAAACAGGTATGTTTCAGCTTAGAATTTGGATGGACTTACCAGGATTCGTGATAACAAGAAATGTGCGAATGTTCGATGGTTCTTTTACTGTGTGCTTGTATTGTGTATTGCAAGAAAACAAAAACAACATTCCTAAATAATCGCTTCAGCTCTTCACCAACTGTACTTCTTAGAATACAACAACACAACAGAGTTTTAACAGTAATAGTTTTATTGATTGGTCTGAAGAATTTGATTGCATTGTATTATTGCGACTAACATGAAACGTCAAATACTACATTGAGATAGCATTTTGGCACTAAATTTTTCCCTGTCCAGTCTGCGACCGTTACCGCTGTATAATTTACTAATTATTTTCTATCTACTGCTATTACTTCTATGGCAACTGACGGGGGAACATTTTCCAGTTCTACTACGAGTACTCGCACTACGGCGTAATGTTCCCAGATCGGTGTAAACTGTTTCTACCACTACTGCTGGACCTGCTGCTGATACAAACTCAGATGAGCTAGCTACTTCAGAAATATAGCTTTTGTCTTGTATGGTTTGGGTGCTACGATTATCGGTACGTTCCTGACTGCCAAACGAGGATCCAATTGATTCATCAAAAATGGGATTTAGAACGAACTGGCGCGTTGAAGTATTCTTTGCGCGGAAACTGTCTCGTTTGAAATTATTGTGCAACATTTCCTGCTCAAATTGTGCTATAATGTGTGCAGGTATTTCATTATCGCTGTCTGCATTCGATGAAGTTTTTGTAAAATAGCCTAGGTCTACGGAAGCCGGTCGTGGAGCAATGCGCCGTTGTCTAGGTAAACCTTGTGAAGATCGTACGGATAATGGCAGTAGTGGAAAAGGGGAGACGGAACTGACGGGGAACCTTTGACTAACTTCGGATGAATCATTATCATTATGATATAAAAACTTATTCATGATATAGGAACTGGACAATGAAAAAAATTCTCGTTCACTCACTTTCTCATCATCTGTACTGTGGGAAGCAGCTTGACCAACACTAGCTTGTTTCCTGGTCCCTGAGGCACGTTTCGCGTCGTTTATATAGTAATCTCGACCATACCTGCGTAATGTGAATCAAGTGGATGGAATTTAAGGAATAGTGTCATGACTTCACTCGTTACCTCGTGTATTGAATTGGGTTTCCATCAATCACCGATTGCAGTGATCGATCGTTCTCCACAATCTCGCTGTTGCCTTCTGGTTCGAGATGACATTCTAAAGTATCTTTGCTTGTGAGCCGACTAAGGTCATCAAATGTCGACTTGTGGTTTGACTCAGATAGCCTCTTCTGCAGAATATCTGCCGAGTAAGGATTGTTGGCGATTGGAGTTGCGTTTCGCCATTTTAGGTGCTCACGCTCGGCAATAGATCCTGACCAAAAATGGAATGTTTGGTCATCTAATCTAACGATCCCTTGAGATAACTAATCACTTACCAGGAATTAACATTTCACTTGAAGCTCCCTCGTCTACATCCTCGATTTCATTTGGTTTATGTACGTTGGTTTCTGATTGTGCTGAAAGTTGTGGAGGTTCAGATGAGTCTAATGCTATTGTCAAGAAAGAGGTTTCCGATACAAAACTTTGAGGTTGATCATGCAAATCTAGGGTGTTAGTATCAGCAGTGGTTTGGTTAGTGCTATTAGTGCCATTCAACACACAAACCGTAGGTAAAGAGAAGCATAGTGAAGACATTTCCGAGTCACTTCGATTGAACGGCGGTGTTATGTCATCTATGGTTTGTTCTGCCATGTCCGGAGAATTTGATAGACGATCAATGTCATCGATTGAAGTGATGCTGTCCTGCAGAGTAAGCTGGGAACTTTGAGGAAGTGATTCAACATCTTCAATGTTGGCAGTTATTTGTCTTTCGTAAACGTACGATGGAAAAGGTTCCGGGGTCGGTGTATGCTCTATTAGAATTGATGAATTGACTGCATGCTCTTCCGCACTCGGTATTACATTAACTGCTTCGCAAGTGGTAACAAGATTCAGATTTTCCATTAAAAAATGTTCCGCACTTTCGGTTATAGCTACATCTTCCTCTACGTAGTCAATATGTCGTAAGCTCTGGTTATATTCCGCTGATTTCAGTTCAAAAGCGTCGAGTGGATTTGCTACTACACATTGTTCGTCAGCCTCTACACCAAGTTCTGTTTTGCATATTGATGTATTGTCATTAAGATCTGCGACATTCTCCAATTCTTCTCCGTGTTGTTCCAGCGGTTGATGAGCATGGAGAATACCTTTCAATTCTTCGCAATATTGTCGCATCTGTCTTGTTACCGCAGCGATTGCAGTCTCCGCCGTTTTTTCTCCCGTAAATGATGAATCAACATCCTCGAGGCTAGATGCTCTGTCAATGGATCCAGCGATCGCTTCCGTCGATGTATCTTCCGGGCTGGATGGTTCGGTAAGATCGGAACCCGTGTAATCTGGAAGTGATTCAGCCGTGTTATCAATTAGGTGATCTTCATGTTCAGTACTGGTATGTGTAGATGTAGTCTTTAAGGTCTCGTCGAATGTAGATTCAGAAACAATAGTAGAATTTGTAACTTCTGCTGAGTTGTGTACAGTGTTCTGTAATACTTGAAATTCGACTTGATTTTGTTCGCTAATGGTGACCGGTAGTTGAATAATTTTATCTATTGTAGACCCTTCGGTTACGGAACGTACGACAGAAACTGGTTCCGATTTGCCTTTTTCTTCATGCACATGAGTATCTTCAGAACTCTCGATAGCTAGTTCGTGGTTCTCTTCCACAAACTGTTGAGTGTCGTCCTTAGCGTTAGAAATTGAACCGATACTTAAATGTTCCACCGAAACAGTCGAATTTATATCACTTAACGAATCGATATCTTTGAAATCTGCTGGTGGTTTTTCATCCTCAATTGATGTATTCAACGAGGAAATCATATTTTCTGATGTTTTGCTATCGATTAATTGTTCGTGACATTCATTTGAGTTTACATCACTGTCTTTTTCACCAGTGAATATATTTTTGCTTTCACCGTGCAGTACAGATGGGTCCTCCAGAGGCAGTTCCATCTGTAAATCTCCTAATGTGACCTGGTTTTCATTGTTGCCAGAATCAGCTGAATTAATTTGTATGTTTGTAGTCGGAACGATTGGCGTTATATCCATCATATCTTCAACTGTCGAATTACCATCCTTTTCTGATAACAGTTTGTCACATTCGAAGGATATTGTATCGACGACATTTACATTGGAGTCCGAAGCTTTTGATGCATCGCTAGTATCGTTATGGTTTGAGACAATCGATAAATCGTGTAGTGATTGCAATGTTTGTTCGTTTGTTTGGATTTCCATGTGTGGTTCACTCGTTATTGAACTAACAGTATTATCTTTAATCAAATCGTTATTATATTCATGGTTAACTTTATCCAACTCGTTTGGATGACATTCGACGTAATCTGTTGTTGGGGAATGAGATTTGTCGAGTTGTTGAAGATCGATCTCATTTTGTTCAAGGTCAGTTAATGAGTTATCGCCTACCAAGTCGATACTATTGAGTTCGTTTGATGAGTTTTCATCGATAATTGGATTGACTTTTGAGGATTCTGTTTCTCTATCAGTAACATCACACCCATAGTCACTTGTGTTTACATTTGTTTCGTCTAGTGGAATACTTTCGTGCGTAACCACGGCTCGATTATTTTCAATATAGGCATCTTGTGTTTCTTGATTTGAATCGATCGATAGATTTGGTGACGTTAGCTGATCAACCTGTGCATTGTTGGTTAATGTGTTCGTAGTTGAACATGTCTCAATTTCAGTAGTCGGGTGACCTTCAGTTCCCGTGTCTGGCTTTTCACCATCAAAGCTTTTTGAGCTGACATCATCTAAGCTGGAAATTTCGCACATAGATTCAGTAATTTCAAAATCATCTGCTGATGGTTTGACTTCTAAGGATTCCTGTGATTGTTGTTTTTCAATTGTACCTTTTTCAGAATCTACTACTTTCTTTGTTTCTTGAGAGATCTCGATCATTGAATCGTTATCTATAATTTCTGTAAGTAGGTTTTCATCAACACTACGAATTGTATTTTCTTTTGATTCCAGTTCTCCGCCGTCAATATCTTGTGTCGGACGGTGAACATCAAGGGGTTCGGCAATTTTATTTGACGATTCGTGTTTAGAAGACACATTTGGCTGCTGAAGATCAATTACATCTTGTTCGGGGTCAGCTATTTTTTCATTCTTCATTAGATTGACTGTTATATCTTCTGTTTCTTTTTCCGCTTTTTCTTTCTTATCTTGAGGAAGACTCTCAAGTGTAACCGGAGTCTCATTACTTTTTATACTGGTTTCTTGAACACTTTGATTTGAATCTCTCGCTTGATTGTGTGATGTTTGCTGATCAAGCGGTAGATGATCGAGTAATGGCTTAGTCCCCAAATTCGAGAGTATTTCAGTTTCCACATCTTGCTTCTTAATAATTTCTGAAGCAATACTGTCTTTGTCCAAGATTTGGCTTTCAGATTGTACTACTTCAAGAACATCTACTGGTGGGTTGTGTTTCAAGAAATCCTCGTTCAGAGAATTGTTTATTCCAACATCTGCCGGTGAGCTTTCTTCGAATATTTGATTACTTGTCAAGGACGTCGTGTTTTCAGGTGCATTATGAACTTCATTCTCTGTTGTTACTAGTTCTTTTGTAAGACACTCTACATCAAAAATTTCATCGCTTGTTCTTGACGAGTCGAGTTTAGAAGGCTCAATAGGTTCGATTTCAATCACGTCTTGTTCGAGGCTAGCTAATATTAACGTTTGTTGTTGATCGATGCTATTTAATTTGTTAGGTGAATTTTCTCCGATCATCGGATTATCTGTCAAAGATACTATATTTTCTGTTTCTTTTTCCGGAGCAGGTATTGTAGTCTCATCTTGAGGAACACTTTCGCTTGTAGTCACTGTTAGGACTGGTGAATTCTGTTGCAAAGAGTGCATTGATTGCTCTTCTTTTACTTCATTTACTTCGGTGCAGTTATTTTGCGAGCTTTGATCCGAAATCTGACTATTAATCACAAGTTCTTCAATTTCCGTACCAGCAGTAATTTCTGGATCGACATTGTTTTTGTCGGAGATATCGCTTGTTGCTTCAGTTACTTCAAGAACATCTACAGTTGGGCCAACTTTCAAGGATTCTTGTGATAGCTCATTTGTAACCATTTTAGAATCTACTGTTTTCATTGTATCCTGGGAATCCTCGTTCAGGGAATCGTTTATTCCAACATCTGCCGGTGAGCTTTCTTCGATAATCTGATTACTTGTTGAGGAAGTTGTGTTTTCAGGTGCAGTTTGAACATCATTTTCTGTTGTTACTAGTTCTTTTGTAAGACACTCTACATCAAAAATTTCAGCGCTTGTTCTTAACGAGTCGAGTTTAGAAGACTCATTCGGTTCGATTTCGATCACGTCTTGTTCGAGGCTAGCTAATGTTAACGTTTGTTGTTGATCTATACTATTTAATTCGTTAGGTGAATTTTCTCCGATCATTGGATTGTCTGTGAAAGATACTATATTTTCTGTTTCTTTTTCTGGAGCATGTATTGTTGTCTCATCTTGAGGAACACCTTCGTTTGTAGTTACTGTTACGACTGGTGAATTCTGTTGCAAAGAATGCATTGATTGCTCTTCTTTTACTTCATTTACTTCGGTGCAGTTATTTTGCGAGCTTTGATCCGAAATCTGACTATTAATCACAAGTTCTTCAATTTCCGTACCAGCAGTAATTTCTGGATCGACATTGTTTTTGTCGGAGATATCGCTTGTTGCTTCAGTTACTTCAAGAACATCTACAGTTGGGCCAACTTTCAAGGATTCTTGTGATAGCTCATTTGTAACCATTTTAGAATCTACTGTTTTCATTGTATCCTGGGAATCCTCGTTCAGGGAATAGTTTATTCCAACATCTGCCGGTGAGCTTTCTTCGATAATCTGATTACTTGTTGAGAAAGTTGTGTTTTCAGGCGCAGGTTGAACATTATTTTCTGTTGTTACTAGTTCTTTTGTAAGACACTCTACATCAAGAATTTCATCGCTTGTTCTTGACGAGTCGAGCTTAGAAGATTCATTCGGTTCGATATCGATCACGTCTTGTTCGAGGCTAGCTAATGTTAACGTTTGTTGTTGAGCGATACTATTTAATTCGTTAGGTGAATTTTCTCCTACTATATTTGCTACTTCATTCGCTTCTGTAGGTTTATTTTCCGAGCTTTGATCCGAAATCTGACAATTAATCACAAGTTCTTCAATTTCCATACCAGCAGTAATTTCTGGATCGACATTGTTTTTGTCGGAGATATCGCTTGTAGCTTCAGTTACTTCAAGAACATCTACGGTTGTGTCAACTTTCAAGGATTCTTGTGATAGTTCATTTGTAGCCATTTCATCTACTACTTTTGTTGTTTCCTGAGTGTTTTCGTTCAATCGTTCGCGTTCATCGACAATCGTCTGGTTGGTCGAGGAAGTCGTGTTTTCTGATTTAGCATGAAACTCTTTTTTATCTGTATCGTTTTTATCATCTACATTTAGTCCATCAATCTGTTCTGTAGGTTTTATCGATGTATCATTTCCAATTTCATCCAGCTCGGTATCAACTGGAGTCGATACTTGCTGTAAATCCGCGTTCGGTGATTCGATGGTCTTGACAGCACTTGACGGTTTATCATCAATTGTAAGATTAGGTGTTGAAGTAATTATATTTTCTTCAGTGCTGTCGTGTTCTTTTTCTACGACCAGTTCGTTACATTCTTTATTTTTGATGTCGTTAGCTATTTCTTCTAGAGACTGAATTGGGACAGTATCAGAGAAAGCAGTAGTATCTGATGAACCTTTCTGCATAAATAGAGGCTTCTCATCATTATCTAAATTTTCTTGTACTGAGTGTGTATCATTTTCGAAATCTTCACGTTCTTGTGGATTTTCATTTAAATGATTGATGTTAGAATCTCTTTCAGTCGAAGGTACGCCATCTTTTTCAGAATTGTTCGTACTCGTTGAATCGTCCATTGCTTGTTTCTTTTCGATACCGCTTAACATTTCGATTTCGGTGGCATTTCTGGTTTGGTTGGTCGATGCACAGCTCAAGTTTTCGGAGGTGAGCTGTAGCTGTTCCTCTTTCACATCTTGTAGAATGTTTTTTTGTGATTCTCCCATGACATGTTCTTGAATCTGCACAGAAACGATAGATAAATTTTCTGTTGAATATTGATTCAATTGCGTATTCGAGTGTTGTTTAGATTCTATATCCTGCTTGTCAATTTCAATGCTTTTTGAAGCGATATTGTCAAAGCTCGTGGTATCTGATTTGCATTGTAAATGATCTATTGCAAGTAATTCCTCTGACTCCTTTGGTTGATTATTTTCGATGACAGGGTTTTCAATATCCACTAGATCGATTGATCCCTGAGAATCATTCTCCAGTAAATTGCCATCTTGAACATCTTCCAGCAAGTTTTCGTGCACACTTTGACTGCTTGTTGGAACTGTTTCATTACATTCTTTACTCGTTACATAATCATCAGGTTTTTCTACATCTTTAAGTGATGTTGAGAGACTGTGTGTTTCTGAAATGGTATCTGGTACTTTCTTCTGAATAGTATCAATTGACTCTTCCATGGGGAGTGTACTTGCGTTTATTTCCAGATCCTCTGATGTTCGGTTCAAAGGTTCAAAGTTTGTTAGGTGCGTTTCTTCTATTGTTGTTTCATTTTCAATATTAGATATTTTTTCCTTTGCCATATCCAGCTCGACACATTCGACAGATTGTGTGTTATTATCTTGTTTACAGGGAGTTAAGATTTGATATGCGTTTTCTGTAATTTTCGAATTCTCGAGAACAATATCTATAATTTCATCACTGGCGACGCTACTCTCATTTACTGCTTGGCTTACAATATGAATTTTTGGTTCGAAACTCTCAGGTTCATCAGTATCAGTATCGGAAGTCTGTTTCTGTGATTTTATGTTTTGTTCTGAAGGATCTGCTCGTGAACAATTATCTGCTTGTTGTATTTCAGCGGTTTCCAATTCAATTTGAACGGATGGTTTAGCAGAAGGTACTTGATTTGTGTCGGGTATCTCCAGTTGTTGTGATCCACCTGCGATATGTTCCTGAAGTTGCATTGTATTTTTATCATTTTCTGTATGCTGCTCGATACCTACTGCATCGATATTCTTATTGTTTTGGATTTCACTTTCTGATTGGTCTACATCAATGCTCTCTGTTGCTTGATAGATTGAACGATCATTCACAAATTCCTCTGATTGTTGTTTTTCAGAGGTTTGGAGTTCAGCAGCAACTGAATTTATCATTTCTTCCTCGTTTCGTAAATCGGTATCTTTGACATCTATAAACGATTCTACTTCAACAGTTGAATTGCACATTAAGGAACTTTCTGAATTTTTGATATGCTTTTCACAATCGTCAATGACATTTTCGACATCTGATGATGTATTGGTCTCAGTAATGTTCATCACTGCATCTGCTAATTTACTAGTATCGGATGTCTCTTCAATAGTAGACAATTCTATCGCAGTGAATGCACTAGCCGCTTCAATATGCCCTGAATCACTTTCTTTTACCATATTCAATTCAATACATTCCATATTTTGTGTATTCTTTTCATTTTCAGAGAGAGTCAGGTTTTCACTAGCATTTTCGGAAGTGCTTGAATTTTCTATGTCAGAAACGTGTACCGTTTCATTCGTGTTATGGTCCTTCAACGATTCCATTGATTTTTCTTTTTTAATTGTGTCAAGTTCATTACGCATAGTTGTATTATCTTTCAAAGCTATGCCTTGTTCGGTGGTTGCGTCTTCAAATTCCCCAACAATAGGAAATTTGTGTTGGAAGTTATCTGGTGTTGCTACAATTATTTCTTTTTCGTCGATAATTTCAAAGGAGTTTGCATTTTGATCCGATGATTGCTTTTCTGAAGTGTCAACTGCCATATCCGAAACTACTTGAACGGGTGACTCTGGTTCGAGAGTTGATACTTCAATGTTGTCATGCATCTCTAGACAAGAAACATTTACCGGATGTTGTGATTCTTCCTGAAGCTGTCCATCAACTGTCTCCGAATTTGTGGGTGAGCAATTTTCAATTCCTTCAGAAAAGCGATTTTCATTATTGGATTGATCTACTTTGTTGGATTCGAGTTCATTTGAACATTCCGTGGATTGTTGCTTTTCAGTTGTATCTTGATCAAAAGCCATTGATTTCGTTGTCTCCCGCGATTTTGCGTTTAGTGAATTGATATCTTCAACACATGTTAACGGGGTTTCATCAACAGTTGGTGATGTTGTCGTATTTCCCGATGCATTATTGTATTCACATTCAGCGATCTGATTGTTACACTTGATCGTTTCAGTGTTAACATCATTATCTGTGAGAGCAAAACATTCGGCTTCCTCGAGTGGCATCGATGGATTGGGTGTTCCAGCATCTTGTGTATTAACATCTTCCGTAGCATCGATTTCCGGTCGACTTTCAGTAGCATCCAAAGTCTCTTCAACAGTTGAGAAATCTGTCTTCTTGTGTAAAAGTGAGTTTGTCACCAGATCTTCTGATGCTTGGCTTCCATCACCTGTACTCGTTACAATAGTTGCTTCATTTTCAACATTCGAATTATTGTCTATGTTATTCAGTGCATCACATTTGATACTTTGTGAGATGCTCTCGACCTTGGATGGAATTAAACTAACATCAGTTCCAATAGTATCAAGCTCTTCTGTTTCAGTATTAATATTGTCGACATTTATCAGAACATTCTGACAGGCATCTCCGGATATGGTGGTGCATTCTTGCTCAATTCTGTTTTCTGTGATGTTGCTGTCAACTTTAGTCTCATCAAGGGCCAAATTTTCTATTTCGATTTTCGACATGCTTTTGTTTGAATCTAGTGAATCGTCGGATAACGAATCCTCGGGTATTTGAATTTCATTAGTGTCTAAAGCATATGCTGCAGTAGACGCAATTGCACTCTCCCGGCAGCCTAATTCTTCGGTCTCGTTCGTATTCTGAACAGAATCTTCCATCAGAGCAGACAATTCAATGATCGAAGCAGGCGGTGACTTGCGTCCTGTTGTTTTTAACGTCGGAAAATTTTCGTTTTCGATGTTCTTCTTTTCACATTCAATGCTTTTGTTGATGATTTTTGATCCATCGAAATCGGTAACGTTAGAAGTTTGATTTGAAGAATCGATTCTCAAAAGCTCAGATGATTCAATTGTATCGAGCTCAGTAGCTTCCGTTTCTTGCAAATTTCCCGATCCATCATCTTTGACAACGGTTAGCACCCTATGATCCGATTTTTTATGCATTTTTAGAGAGCTCATGTTTTCTAATGTACTGTCGACTTTGTTTTCTACAGTCAAACAATGTTCATCACATTCACCGTTTCGGGTAGTAGAATTTGGTGGTTCATTTTCTATGATTATTGAATTATCTATATCAGAAAGAGGCACAGCTGTGTTGACGGAGTCGTCTAGCGAAGAACTCAACTGTTGCTGTTTTTCGATTGTGTCACTCTCGAAATCAGTTTGTTCCGACATTTGCTGCGGGTTATCACAGGAGGAGCCAATATCACTTATAGGATTACTTTCTTGTTCCATAACAGTGATGTTATTTGAACCAACATCATTTTCATCGCTTGTTCTAATTTGTTGTATCTGAGAAATATTCACTGATAAATTCGTTGACGAAGTATTAGTTGAGGATGGTATCTTGGTAGCATCCTGATCATTCAGATTCTCAATCGAAACTGATTCGGGTTCCTCGATGCTTTGTTGCTCTAATTGCTGATTGTTATCAGCTTTTCCTGACAGTGGATCACTACATTTGTCCGTTTTCTCATTTGGATTTGTGGTTTCATTGCGAATCGAAATCGAGTCATCATACTCAACCTGATGTGCGAACGACTCAGTGGATGAATTGATTGGCAAAGGATCAGTGAATGTTTGATTTCCAACGGTGAGTGAACTCACCATAATTGCTGAATGTCTACTTTCCGAATCAGCAGATTCTGTTGTGTCTTGTGAATCATGGCTCGAATCACTCAACAATTTGTGTTTGATTTTTGATTCACTGTTTTGCTCGTGTGTTCCTTTTACGGAATTTGTTTGTATGATAAGTGATTTTTCAGATTCCAAACTGCTTTCCTGACTCAATGGTTGTTTACTCTTCACAGTTTGACTGTCGGATTTCTGAGGTTCTCTCATCAGTAGAATTTCGTTTTGATTCTCACTTGTGATAGCTAAATCGGATTCCAATGCAGTGGACGCATCAGGCACTTTCTGACTAGAATCTCTCAATAGTTCATTGGTAACATTCAATACAACCTTTGGTGCGCAAAGATCTTGAAAATCTGAAAGCTGTAAATTTACTATATTTTCCGCACATTGATGGTGTTCATCTTTCCCATACTGCGTGTCATCGTCGATATTCTGTGGATAAATATTTTCCTTGACACCAATAACATTGCTCACCGTATCTGGCTTGTCAGCATTACTGCTAAATTCTGATGCGGAGCTAGTGGTGCATTCAATGTTGAGGTCCGAAAGATTGGTCCCGTTTGGCTCAGTCTGAGATTGTAAGGTATAACTGAATGCGTTCAACTCGTTCGCATGTGCAGTACCATCTGAAATAATTGTCAGTTTATCGATCTGTTCTCGTTCGACCAAGGATGCTTGATTCATTTGATCAGAACTGTTTGAAGAATGCAAAAGTGTAGGATCTTCTTCGTTTGAGACATCAGAACTGATATCCACTTGTTTGTCGGAGCTTCGGTTATTGTTAATAATATTTAGGTCTATAACTTGTTCGCTTTTTGTAGTCACAACTTCAGTCAGTTCCAGTATTTCTGGATCACATGTATTGACAACAATGGCAGATGTTTCCGCATTTTCTTCATCGCTGGGCTGCTCACTTGACTCTTCAAAACTAATTGAAATTCGTTCACAAGGATTCTGATCGCTTCTGTCTATGTCCTGTTCTGTAATTTCTTCGATTCTTGCACCCTGATCTTCTTCATCTGTCTCATCATCTGATTGCGCAGCAAAATCATGCATATTCGGTTCACACACATAAAAAACAACAGCAGGTGACTCAGTGATCTCGAATAAATTTGGAGGAAATTTTATAGCCTCCAGTTGCTCTATTCCCGAAACATCGAATAGAATGTTCTGATCACTGGCGTTAGCGTCTTCGTTGTTCCGACATTTCTCGTATGGTAAAGATGTTTCCAGTGAATCGAGAGAGTATTGATCCTCAAGCACTAAGCTGGCATCAGAATCAAGCTCAACGTTTGCCGATGCTTCTGAGTTACCCATGGAGACAGTTTTGTATTCACTTTCGTCAGCGGTGTTGAAGCTGTCCGCAGGTGAAAGAACCCAACGAGAAGCCATGGACCCATCCGGTTCAGTGACTTTCTCTGAAATAGAGGTGAGCGTTGGTTTTACGGAACGATCGAATAGCTCCGTGATTGTCAGCGCTACTGGATGAGGTGAAAGGGGCTGCGGATTTTGTTCAACTAGTTCACTAGCATTTGCGGTAGATTTTGTGCTTATGTTCATCATGTTAGTTTGATTAGAATAGGAGTTATTGTTAGACTCGTCAGAGTTGCTATCACTACTATGATTATTTGCGTTATTTATGTGATCTACTTCTACGGATTGGAATAAAATACTTGGGCGAATGTGTTCGATGTCTGTGTATGCTGTGTAATTGGTAAGTGGAAAAGTACAACAATAACAAATTACTGTTAGTTACTACCCCTAACAATGATTTGACAAGGGCGAAATTGAGACAGTGCGCGGTGTTCCCAGTAAGGAAATCTCAAAATTTTACTTAATTTTAAAGAACAATTGTTCAACAGAATCACAGTTTCGCTCTTTACATATATGGAGACAATTTTTCTAACTAGCAGGTTTTCTGCCGACATAGGATATGGAAAATTGAAACACGTGCTTACCTCGGTCTATTGGGATTTCTTTTCGATCACACTCAGAGGTTTGGTTGTCGACGTTGCCGATTGTTCTGAAAATTAAAAAAAAGTTGATATAAGTATTGTGTTAGAAGATATTTGATTTCCGACCCGAACCCTCAATTCTACACAAATCAAAAAGCCAAGCATAAGCAGAAGCTGTAGTCGCCCGGCTTAATCTACTGAAAATGATCACCTCTACTTACCGAGCAATCCCAATTGGATGCAGTATATTTCCTTCGATATCTTTTTGCGTTTGATCATTTTGAATGCGTTCCTGCATTAGTTTGACATCATCTGTTTCAACTGCAGCTGCTCCATAACTTTGGTGACTTATCAATTCAGATTCGGAATTATTGGCCAACTGATTCTGACTAGTCTTAAGCAATGTCGAATTCGATGCCTCCGCTTTTCCTGTACCTGTTTCTATACTTACTAGACCATCGGTCGGAAAGCTTTGTTTTAATGCATTATTTGACATTTCAGTCAATAGTAGACTATTTTTTGCTTCCGAGAGAGCCTGCTCATCAGAAGCAACTGAATTAATCGAAATCAGGCTATCTAGCACGATATCTTCTAAAGTTTTTGCTGTATTAGGTATCGACGAAGTTGAAAAAGGCAGGGGTGCGTCTTTTCCGACACTATCGGATTCATATCCCTCGAAGTCAGATCCGGTTTCTGATAAGTCACTCACTTCATCGGCATTCTGGTCTCCGATCAACGCTTTCACTTCTTCTGTCGGCGATGGCACAAGCATTGCTATGGAGGATTCCTTCGATTTCAGTTGACGCCTTTTGAATAGCCAATTTTCTTCCCACGTTCCGTCGGTGGCGTTTGATTTAAGTGACACTATGTCGTCCTCGGGACTTGATCCGGTCGTGTCCGACAGATCCGGGAGTGGAACTGTGTGTTTTTGTATATAATCACTCAGATATGATTCGTCTGATTCCGATAGTGATCGGCTGGAAAGTTCCTCTTTTAACTGGACTTCCTCAGCCTGGGGAAATAATAACAGGTCGTTATGATCATGGTATATGTACAGTTTATTTTGAGAGCAGTCTCTGAGAATATACATTAGTGTGATTCTAGATCTGATATTGAAACCCTAGCAAAGCCGGTGGAATTTGACCTTCTGTTTGAACATACTTCGCAGCCGAACGCAGAACGATTCGCAATATTCATGAGCAGAAGTAGATTCGGTACCACATAAGGGATGCCAAACAATCTGAAACCTTTTAACACTCCAAATACCAAGCCTCAAAAAAAGTTGGAACGGTAACTTTGAGCTGTTATAGCTCAGCTGTTTTTCAACGAATCTCAATAAATTTTACACCCTCGAATTTTGTGAAGTTCGTAGATTGATTCCAAAACTTTGTAGCAGACGATTGGTAAAAGAAAACCAATGAAAATTTGATTTTTCCCGTTCCAAGTTTTTTTCACGCGCCCAATATGCCCTATCTGCTTCCCAATTTTCGTTCCTTTGGCTTAAACGTCGCATAGAAAATATTGAATACTTCAACTTTACCGAGTCATAACTTTGTTGTTAGTCAACCGATCTTCAAAATTTGTTCACCATTGGAAAGGTACTACTTCCAAAAATAAAATGCACTGAAAAAAACTAAAAATAGGGTTGGCTACCCAAAGTTATAATGAAAACTGTAGATAGATGCCCTAAGAAAAGATGAGACTTTTTACAATGATCGTAAATATCTCGAAATTCAAAGCGATGACCTATATATTTTTATACATCATTCGATTGCTAGTGATACCAGCTACAATTTTTGCTCAACTACCATTCCTGCACAATCAAAAGAAAACATCAAACAATCGATAAATTTATAAATATATATGAATTTTTCATTTTTTTTCACATGTTTGTATATAACTCAAAAATTAAAGCGATGACATGTACATTTTTTTGATTCAAAATATTGGAATCATTACCAGAAACAATGTACTGATGATCAAAATTATATATCCGTTCAAAGAAACTCAAGAAATTTGGTACAAATACAAAGAATTTCTATTATTGGGAAAATTTTGCCAGAAAAAAAACAAATCAAAAATTTTGAAATTTTATAACATATATTTTTTTATTACTTTAGTTGGAAATTTATTATGAACAAATTTTACAAAAAAACTGAATCTTGGATTTCACCGAAAATCTTGAAAATTTTGGTAAATATACCTAAACTCTAAAAATAATTATGTTTTTGTATTGGACAATTTTTATGCACAACCCAAATGGAATTGATAACTACTCAAATTAGGTTTTCCGTAAAATCTCAAAAAATCGGTAGAAGATCGGAAATTTCAAAATTTCTGATATATATTGCGATCCAACGTTTCTGCAAATCAAAGTGAAAATATTGGAATCCGTTTTGATTTCATCTGTTTCAAAGAGACGTAGAATTTGTTTCTATTAATAAAATAAATTTTGTGACAACACGAAAATTTTAAATTATTTCAATGGCTGTACAATAAGAAATAGAACGTAAAATTATATGAATTTCATATACTAACCCATGGCAAAAGAAACCAACTACAATTTAAAAAAAAATTATTGCTTGATTTTTGTTTTACAAACAATTAAGAACAAAAACATGTATCTTAAATTTTCCGCTATCCTAAACAATATCAATTATAATCGATAGAATATTAAAATTTAAATATCACAAACTTAGAATTATTTCGGAATGTATAGAGTTCGAAATTTTTTTGAATTTTCTATTAGTAAACAATTCAGAAAAAGTAGAATTCTGAATTTAGCACAAAAAATCACACAAAATTAAGTAAAACTTGATTTTATTCACCTAGTTGTGAAATGATGCCTTTCTTATATCTCTTTTATTCTCATATAAAAAAATGTATTCTTCAAACAGTTTTGTTTGATCTTTGAAAAACATGAAAGCTAGTACATGAACTAGTGTAACCTACAAAATGAAACAGTTCTCAAATCGGTTAGGCCATCTTTCTCAGTGAAGTGCAATCTATTTGCAGCTTAAAGTTGTCTTCGTCTCGAAAAACAACCTCTTCGTTTGAATGCTTTTTACTGAATGAAACCCTACACCTATGTTATCAGAACTAATTGGCTCAAGTGGCATATTCCCCTAGTTATTTGGAGATTTGTGCTTTGCCGTAGCTTCTCATCAACTTCCTGATGGGATGGGAAGGATAAAAAGAACATGGAAGGGAATTGGGAATTGGGTGAGGTGGGAAAACAGCACACAACATAAAGAAATAAATCGTCCTGCATCCCCGAAAGGACGCTCAACGATCTGCTGGTGCCAAAATGCAGTTGATAAAACCTCCAACCACCGAGAGGCCATAGAGGTTTTACAAATGCGACACCATTCTGCATTTCCCGAAGAATGCGAATATTTTTCAATGAAAAAACCCAATGTATAAAAATAATTTAAAAAATGTTTAAAAAATATCTCCTCCGCCTTATTTTACAAACATGCTCGAAAATATTTTCTGTCAAATACAAGAAACGGATTTTTTTCATTTGCTCAATGTTAGATATAGCAGTTTCAAAATAACCTGTTTTTAAACTAGTTTTGCTCATAACCTCGGTTCAGAAACGCTACCTAAATACGCCAGTCATTAAAAAATTGGTTTTAACAAACTCTAAAAGATGTTCAAAGATACCTATTCGAAAAGAGAATATTATAAAAGCTAGAGCAAAAAATCTGATTTTTTGAGGAACATTCTAAGTTGCTCTTTAAAAATAGCTGTAACACTAAAACCGTTGCAGATACTACTATGGTGTCCTCAGCAAAGCTGCTCGATATAAGTTTATCTACAATTTTGCCGAAAAATGCAGTCCTCTATCTCAATACATCCGGAAAATAAGTTTTGGATCACCTTAATAATAAGAGCCACCCTAATACCATGTACATCGACATATGGCTTATCTTCACTGATCATTTGTTTTGAAAACAGCTCTAAAGTATATGGTTAAGCCACAAATGTTTTTGTCTCCCTAAATTGTGGATCCGGACCACTGTGCAATGCAATTTAACTCGGAAATTTTAAAACTTCCGATCTTTTACCTATTTTTTGAGATTCTACGGCAAACCTACAACAAAATCAGAATTTTAGTAGTTATCAATTGCGTTTGGGTTGTGCATATAAATTGTTTAGATCGTTTGTCCAATACAAAAATATAACTATTTTTAGAGTTTTAGGTTATATTATTTATTGATTCTGGTAATGATTCCAATATTCTGAATAAAGAAAATGTACATGTCATCGCTTTAACTTTTGAGTTATATACAAACATGTGAAAAAAAATGAAAAATTCATATATATTTATAAATTCATCGATTGTTTAATGTTTTCTTTTGATTGTGCAGGAATGGTAGTTAAGCGAAAATTGTAGCTGGTATCACTAGCAATCGAATGATGTATAAAAATATATAGGTCATCGCTTTGAATTTCGAGATATTTACGATCATTGTAAAAAGTCTCATCTTTTCTTAGGACATCTATCTACAGTTTTCATTATAACTTTGGGTAGACAACCCTATTTTTAGTTTTTTTCAGTGCATTTTATTTTTGGAAGTAGTACCTTTCCAATGGTGAACAAATTTTGAAGATCGGTTGACTAACAACAAAGTTATGACTCGGTAAAGTTGAAGTTTTCAATATCCAATTCGCGATGCAGGTGCCGCATGAATGCAGATTGGGCACGTTTTGAGCTTGAAAAAAAACTTGGAACGGGAAAAATCTGATTTTCATTATTTTTTCCTAAAAGATCGTCAATAATGATATACCTAAAATAATCTACAAATTTCACAAAATTCGAGGGTGAAAAATTTATCGAAATTGGTCAAGTAACAACTGAGCTATGATAGCTCAAACTTACCGTTCCAACTTTTTTTGAGGCTTGGTGCTTCGCGTAACTTTTTTAGGCTTGGTATTAGGAGTGTTAAAGTAGAAATAGAAAGGATTCATTCACACCAGAAAAACGATGAACCATCTGACTATAGCTATATAGAATATCCTTCGATTTCAGCTACCCATGCATAGAATCAACCTTGTATGGAGAACCAAAAACCCGGATACGTAGTTGCGTCAATGCGGGACTGTTACATGTCACATGATATGAAGTATCGCAAACGCATTCACACAAATCACACGAATAATACTCAGCACTCTGAATAGTAGCCTTTTGATAGTTGAGTGAGTAATGTTCAGTCAGAGCTCTGACCTGCAATAGTGTTTAGAGAAATGCGATAGATATTTTGACATTTTCAGATTCAAATCTGGTAGTAGTAGCTGGCATGTTTGGATGTATCCTAAAAACGAATCTTGTGCTTTATCCAGCTAGTTGACAGTGGTTTTTTCTTTTATATGCAAATATTTAACAGTCTTATGTTATTTCAGGTTCACGCACTTGAAAAAAGTCTCCTGACCAATGTGATATACCCTTTGAATGGTTCAAAGTTCAACTTCGTTGCTCAATATGTACGCCATTTTGATATTTTTACGTGAATATGACTTATTTCACTGGGGTCTCTTTTTACGCGGTTTTTTAAAGCGGTTTCGCGGATTTCCGAAGTTACGCGGTTTTTTCACGCAGATTTCCGAAGTTACGCGGTTTGTTTTTACGGTACATATCCCCCGCGTAAGAAGAGACCTCGCGTGTACTAAAAAATTCGCCCTGTGGAACAATGGGTAGAACTTAATTGTGAATATCTTGAGTTTTACTAAACGCAACAACATAATTCTTTCTCCATGCCATCAACAATATTATCAGCAATAAACTATATTTCATTTTCCTGCAACTTTTTGAAACAATGAGAGAAACTCATCACACTTGCTTGACTTTCTCGTACCCGAGCATAAATTACAAACCATGATTGAAAACCGGTCATTTCTTCCTGCGCCTCACACGGAACTGAACGTTTACTTGATATAGAGCCTCCAACGATTGGGCAGGATTTTTGATTTGGATTCTTTGATAAAATCCTAATTCAGAAGCTGGATTCTGGTTCACTTGGATTTTGAACGTAAGTTCAGGTTTAGCATTTAGTTTCAAAATTTAGCTCCAGACGATGGGTTTAGAAATTAAAACTATGACTCTGGAACCGATTCCTGATTTTGGATTCTGGAACTGCTGTCTTGACTAGATTTTGGAACCGAATTTAGTTCCTTATTGTATAATCAGAATTTGAACCTAGAATTTTGTAGAATCCAGAAACAGAATTTGATCAAATATCTGTGTTCTGGAACTAAATGTTGGATTTGAACAACGAATCTGAATTTTTGGAATTGACTTTCGAACCGAAATTTATTTCCTGTACTTAGTTTCAGAATTCAACTTCTAAATGCAGTGTTAGATCTCATTTTCAGAATTAAGAACCTGCATGCTGGAACTAAGTTTGGAACTTGAGTGCTGGAACTGGATTTTGGAACTGAACTCAGCTCCTTTATACAGGTTTCATAATTCTAGAACTAAATTCACGAACTCAATTCTTCCATTTGAGATTGTTCCGTATTCCGAATAAAATTTTAGAATTCAGTTTCATTTTCTTAATTCTGGACCAGAATTTTGGATAAATAAATGATAGCAAAAAGTACTCAACAGTTGATCGGATAAATTTCGCAAATCGATACTTTTTAGAATCATTAAAATATTGCCAAAGGATTATGCGAAGTTTTCCTCTACTGAGTATGAAAATCCAAAAAAGAACTACTCAAACATTATTTGTTGATTTTCTTTCATTCATTCGTTTATCGACAATAAGTCGTAATACAAAATCTATAAAATGAACTTTGCTCACTGCACCATCGAAAAATTTCTTCATATTTCAGTTTAGAAAATGTTTCAACTGCCCCTCTGACATGATTGACATGAAATTTTTGTTTTTTTGGTATAATTTTCCTGCCAGATGCTGTATTTATGCAAAGATCATATCTTCCTTCTAACTAGAATTATATTAACATTAAATACAATGAAAGTTCGTAACATTTCAAATTTATCATATAACTTCTTCGACTTTTGTATCCTCAGTTCCGGATTTAGAAATTCAGGCATTTCAGTATCAGATAAGATTTCATTTCTGTAACCATATTCTGTGCACATCAAAATGATATAAACGTAGCTAAACATATATTTGACAATAACACCACCACAAGAAATGTGTGTTCGAATCCTGATCTGGAAGAATTCTCAGTGTCAGTAGGATCGTAGCACTTGCCTAGTAACGGTTCTTTACGCTCATGAATATTGCGAATCGTTCTGCAATCTTCGGGAATGAAGAATGGGGTCGGAGGTTTTTATTAAATGTGCATTTTGGCACCTGCAGATTGTTCAGCATCATTTCGGGTATGCAGAACGATTTGTTCTTTTTTTGTGCTGTTTTCCCACCTCAACCATTTTACAATTCCTTTCCGTGTTCATTTTATCCTTCCCTTCTTATCAGGAAAATGATGAGAAACCACGGCAAGTTACAGATCTCCATATAACCAAGGGAATGTGCCACTTATGCCAATTTCTGATTCCTGATTCCTGATCAAAAAGGTAATTTTTTCGCTAGTTTTTCGTTAATTGAGTATAAGTGAGTAATTTAAATAATTGAGTCATTATTTAGTCATAGAAAGCGTGGTTTCGCAACCCAAGCAATGAGAGCTGCTTCGTTCGTTCATTAGTTCAGGAAGATGTGCGCCAGCTGATGACTATGCTTCATGAGGTTAGCATTTGATGAACGGTTTTAATATTGAAGATGCCTATGAGAAAACTAGATTCATAACTTTTAATTCCGATGAATATAACTTGAAAAAAAAAACATTGCTTCTAGTGTTTCTAGAATATATAACAATATGAATATTCCAAGAAACAAATTGGTCGTTTTGGAATTGGGCTTGAATGCCAAAAAATAATGCTATACAATGTTTGAAATATTTTTAAAATCTGATCAAACTTGGTCTTGGAATGCAAACATTATGATCAAAAATGATTTCTGAAAACCTACGCTGAAAAAACACCGTAAACTTTGCCTGTATGACCTTGATTCACGGCTCGTAGTACGCTGTGAAGCAAAGTTCTTCTTTCTTGTACAGTACACCGAGAGCGAACCCTTCATTTCATTGCATTTCCATGGATTGCTTAATTCATGTGTTAACTGAGACTGAGAGCACAGGCAATTTACCAAGCAAGGGAACTGGTCTGCTCAGTAGCATATACTCTCACGCATAGATATTTATTGACCCACAGTTTCAATTATTCTCACATGTTAAATAAACATTTTTAAAAATATTGTGTACTTGACTTTTATTTTTTACTGGCTAAAACGATCCTTCCCACTGTCATTGAAGCAGTTTGATTGCACAAACTTTTCAAATCTGTTTAAAAATTCAACCTGATAACCCTGATGTGAACGACATGTGACATTTGTAGTAATGCTAGTGTGCGAGAAAAATGTTCCTGTTTTAAGCGCTAGAGTCTATGAATTCACAGTAGTTGCTCTGTTATTATTAGAAATACTGAAGGCTTCCTTGTTCTGACGAACCAACCTAATTATGCTTATATGATAATCATTTATAACTTCTGCCAGACCCTGTCAGTTTGGAGTGAAATCAATCTTCAGTTCAGCAACGACATCGCACGGCATCACATTCAACATATTATGTCAATTGTATGGGTGCGCAGTGCTGCTATTTTGGTGCGCACGAATTTGACATTTCTCTCCTCTACTTATATGGAGGAGATTCGAAGCGGACTCACCTGAGGGCGCCATACTCGCAAAAAAAGTATGTTCTCAATGATTTGTTTGGGAAATGTGAAAGCTGGATATCTTGTTAATATGATGTCTTTGCTTCTGCGAAAGCTAAGAGCACAACAAGAACCAAACTGCGTCTTACCGAAGTAGGCTTGGTTAAAGCAGGAACATTTTTAGTTCCTTGAGCTAATTGTGATCATTTCGTGCGTAGCTCGAACTAAAATCAATCCTCAGGAAAATTTAGAGGCTTTAGCAATTCGATACAATCATGCATCCTTAAAAGGGCAATTCACAAAATTTGTGTATTCGGCATTCCGTGAGTAAAATTTTCAGATATTTTTCCTGTGTAAACTTAGACACTAAGAGGGGATAATTTATTTCGTTTCCTGTCCAGAGATGACAGATGTGGAGATTTGTCTGTAAATCTGTAGTACTGCAGACATTTTTTTGTTTCACTTTTGAAAATCGATTTTTTTTGTAGACTTTCACAAAAATTTGCAGTCTTTTGAAAAGGGCCGCATCGATTTTTTTGCTAGCTTAGTCAGTTTTGTATTTCATATTGTATAGGGAAATGAAAGCCTGCAGACATTTTTTTTGGATTTAGAGACTTTTGCAATCCGGTCTGAAATTTGAAACTTAAACTGAGGAAGATAATTGGTTTTTGAATAGCATTTTAAAAAATGTTCGAATAGTTAGTTTCTTACATCTATCATACTTACATTCATGGACATCTGCCTAAGATTGTCTTGGATTAATTCACTATTACCTTGATGTTATCAAAAAAATGAAAAATGAAAGACAATGTTGGATTATTGGAATAGGAGATAAATACGAACTGAATATATAACGAATCAAATCATTGTGCAAAAACGTACGGCAATAGTTGTAAAATTATATAATAAGAACAAATTTAACAAAACAAATCAAAATCAAGTAGCACATAGCAAAAGCAGCTGTTAACCAAGTAAAAAGCATAACCTTGTTTTATTTTCAATCCAATGTCATATTTCTAACCGACACCTTCCTCAAGCTAAACGAACGAAGAGTGCAGTAAAATATGTCAATTTCTTAAAATCGATCGCGAACGTCCAAAACAGCAATGATGAAAACGTAATGCAATTATTTCCTTTTGTGTTCACCGTCTGCTAACCTATTTTTAAAGTGGACTTTGGTTCTGTCTGTGTTTTTCTTGTCCTATTGTCAATCATTTATTTTGCTAGTGTTCCACAATGTAGGAAAGTTGTAATCGCTTAGATCGCTGTCATAAATGGTTGGTCACTTTAGATTACGACATAAGCACTATCAACTCTAGCGTGGGATCCGTTACATAGAATGAAACATAAGAGGAATCGGGATCCTGGTAAAATGCAGTCTAGTCATTCCTCGTACAGTGTAGCATAATACCCAACTGTAACATTCCAAGACAAGCAAATTGAAATGTGTCGTTATTGCATTTGGCGCCAGCTGGAGTAAATGGATTAAAAACAACGCTGGAAACAAGAAAATTGTTTACAAAAATCCTGGTAAATATTTCGTGTGACCCACGATCGATTGGAGATGACCTCCGATGTTCTGCACTTGAAAGATGCATTTTGAGCCCATTATTCATACGTGAAACATTGATACTTCCGTAAAGTGACACAGCAACAATCTACTTTGAGTCAATGAATTGAAAATGTCAAAAGTTACATATGTTCTCACACCATTTTAATGGTATATTATTTGAAGATGCATGTGATGTGAATTCAACCCAGAAACTATTAAAAGGTCGGGGCCAACGGAGAGATTGAAAGTATCTGGTAGGACCAACTAAGCCAGGCCAGACCACACGACATAGTTTGTTTGGTGCAAAAAAAAAAATCTTAGCCAAGGATAGATCCACAGAGCTCCTGCTTCCATGTCGTAAAAGGTGCCAAATAGTCCAATTTTTTGCCTACTATCAATTACGAGATTTTTTCGATGTTTCAAGTCTGGATACTCTTCTGTACTAAGCTAAGACAAGACCTGACAACTGGCTTCTTATTCTTCCTTCCGAATCATCCTTCTCATCATTTTCGCCCTGTGGAATAAACACCAACGTATCGGCTACAGTGTAGCCATACTTACAGATTTTTTAATAACTTTATGCTAAGAAAAAAATATTTATTAAATTTAAATTTTTAGACTCGGTTTTTGATTTGAAATAAACATGAAAAATGTTTTGGTTAATGCATTTTTTTATTATATATTAACACTTAAAAACAATTAATTGAGCTTTGATGACAAAACACGAAATATCTCATGTTGAACGCGAAATCGAATCCATTGTTGACGTATTACCGGATCTTTTGGAAACCGGAAAAGGTTAAGTTTGGATAGAAATGTTTGGTGCGACAACAGTGTGGACACTTTCACACACACACACTTTCGAGTTTACACTAATTTAACAAATCTTTTTTGGTTACATTTTAATTCACTAAAAAGAAAAACTTGATGCTGATTTTAATTACACAGTGCTGCCACTATAAAAATTTATTGCAAATGAGATTTTTCATTTTCATTGATGTGCTAAAATTATACATTTTAATAAACTTGTTTTCTGATTTTCTCTATTTTGGTGTCTACTTGGCATCGTTGCTCGCGTACCCTGCAATTTTTTTTTTCTTTTCACAATGTGAGGGTAGCAACATCAAAATCAGCCAATCAGAAACTGGTCCATTTTGGAACAAAAGCAGCCCCCTCAGTTGTCTTCCACCAAGCATTTCTATCCAAATTTAACCTTTTCTGGTTTCCAAAAGATCCGGTAATACGTCAACAATGGATTCGATTTTGCGTTCAACAGGAGATGAGATATTTCGTGTTTTGTCATCAAAGCTCAATTAATTGTTTTTAAGCGTCAATATATAATAAAAAATGCATTCACCAAAGCATTTTTCATGTTTATTTCAAATGAAAAACCGAGTCTAAAAATTTAAATTTAATAAATATATTTTTTCTTAGCATAAAATTATTAAAAAATCTGTAAGTATGGCTACACTGTAGCCGATACATTGGTATTTATTCCACAGGGCGAAAATGATGAGAAGGATGATTCGGAAGGTAGAATAAAAAGCCAGTTGTCAGGTCTTGTCTTAGGTTCCAGTAGCATTATTGAGCGAATTGAGTGACTGGGCAACCATTTGGATAGAGAAAACATCGTCTCAATTTCGTAGTGTCAAGCAATCAGCAGATGAGCTCTGAGCGCATGTCAAATATTGGAACACACTCAGAGACGATTTGTGATTTGTGATTTGATGTGTTTGCACTTGAATTCCCATCTACCAGAGTTACCATGGGTGGTTGATATTTGAACCGATGTCATTGCAATCCAACTTTAAACACATATTCTCGGTTCAGTTGTGTTTAGCTCGAAATATAAAATTCAATCGTGTGCCGTAAAAAATCACGCTATATTTTGTTTTTTTTTTTTAATGCTCATGCTCGTTTTGAGTACCAGCTAAAAAAACCGAAAATCTTGGTTGTGTTGGCAACATACACTCACCAGCGTAGCTCAGGACGGTGATGCCAAACTCAGTACTCACTTTTTAAAACTCTGATTAAAAGTTAGGTACTATGAAATCAAAACTGAGCACCATCAATACCACCATAATTTGGTTTCAGTGGTGCTCTGTATATGTGAGTGTGTTTGTTTAGATCAGTGATGAGTTTCATCTTTACCATAATTTTACGAAAGGCATCTTAAACCATGAGGTGAACTGATGAATAGTTGAAATGAGCCTCATGAGCGAGACCCGTTTCAAAAATATGCATATTGTAAGGGTTTTCAAGAAATGTGGACAAACCGGAAGTTGCATCTTGGATTTGGGAACAATCTCCAACATTGTTTTCGTTCATATAACTCGTAATTCAAGAATCCTTTCCGAAAGTACCCAAATTATCAGTGTTTTCAATATCTTTAAACTGGAAGTCGCCATCTTGGATTTCGGAGCGACCCCAAACATTGTTAAAATTTGTTCCGAAAATAGCAATATTGTAAGGTTTTCAAAAAATATCAATAAACCGGTAGATTACGTAAGGAACTCAAATACCGTTTTCCGGATACACTCGTTCCAAAAATTCCCATATAATAGTGGTTTCTATGGAACATCAATGAATCGGAAATGGTTTTTTTTAATGAAAAAACCGCATCTTACGATGTAGATTCGTAAAAAAAGATTGCGTAATTTGGGATTTAGCTCGTAAAAAAGTATGTAGAAAGAGGTAAGGTAAATAATGTGTGCGTAAACGGAGGTTTGGGTGTACAAGGTAAATCAATAGTTTTTACTTGGTAGCAGTTTAAATCAAATAAACCTAGATTTGGCGTTTCAGTTTTAATAAATAGCTACCAAATCTCCGATAGGTCCTTACCAGATATAGTTTTTAAGTCCGTGACACTTGTGGAGTGCGCCGTATGATATACTAATGGTTCACTCTATTCCTTAGCCGATTTACTTTCGGGTTAGGCTGTAGTACATTCAGGGATGATTTACCATTCCCAACTGATCCAGATCAGCAACGGGGAATTGACAATTTTTTGGAAAACAACCTTTGTTGCAAAATTGAAATTGGAACGGTGGTTTCAATTTAAGTTGGTTGTAATTTTTGTAGGAAGTTATTCAGGAAAATCTCGGCCGTAAAGAAACTACGCGTGGTTCAGTAAAATACATGAATGTTTAATTCTTTTGAAATTAGAGAACATCACAGTACACACTTAGGAAAAATCTTATAAATTTGCGTCTCGATAGATGCACATAAAAAAAACGTCCCAATTCACTTGAATTCACACCACAAAGCATGCAAAAATGAATGAAAATGCTCTTCGATCGTCTGAGCGAAGTGGTTGGAAAAGCCTCTGCACAAATGTCTCTAGTCTCAACGAGGCTAGCAGATTAAATAAGTTACTTTCGAAGTCTAAGGACTTTAATGTCAGTTTCTTAAGAACTATTCAACGTGCTGAGTATTATTCGTGTGATTTGTGTGAATGCGATTATGGTACTTCATATCATCTGATATGTAACTGTCCCGCATTGACGCAGCTACGTATCCGGGTTTTTGGTTCTCCATACATGGTTGAGTCTGTGTATGCGGAGCTAAAATTGAAGGATATTCTCTCGTTTCTCACCCAATGTGGTAAGGAGCTATAGTCAGAAGGGTTCATCGTTCTTCCTGGAGTGAATGAATCCCTTCTGTATTCACCTTAAATAGGGTTTAGCAGATTGTTTGGCATCCTTTAGGGGGTGCCGAATTTACTTCTGCTCGTACATACTGCGAATCGTTCTGCATTCTTCCGGGAGTGCAGAATGGTTTCGCTTTTGTAAGATCTCTAAATCCTCTCGGGGGTTGGAGGTTTTATTAACAGCAGACTGTTCGGGACCTCGTAGAGGTTCAGAATTTCCTTCTGCTTCCACTAAATGTGATCCTCAGCAGATTGTTCAGCATCCCTTAGGGGTGCAGAATTTACTTCTGCTTTTATGTGTTTTTGTGTCGTCAATTTTTCCCATCCTCCTAGTCCAACCCTCACCATTTCCTTTCAATCCTTCCCTCTTATATATCGGGAAAATGATGCTAAAAACAAATTGATGGCAAGGCACAAATCTCCAAATGTCAAGGGGAACGTGCCATTTGAGCCAATTTGTTCTGATTCCTGATTCCTGATCATTCCCAACTGATCCAGATCAGCAACGGGGAATTGACAATTTTTTGGAAAACAACCTTTGTTGCAAAATTGAAATTGGAACGGTGGATTTCAATTTAAGTTGGTTGTAATTTTTGTAGGAAGTTATTCAGGAAAATCTCGGCCGTAAAGAAACTACGCGTGGTTCAGTAAAATACATGAATGTTTAATTCTTTTGAAATCAGAGAACATCACAGTACACACTTAGGAAAAATCTTATAAATTTGCGTCTCGATTGATGCACATAAAAAAACGTCCCAATTCACTTGAATTCACACCACAAAGCATGCAAAAATGAATCAATGCCTACGTAAATACGGCTTGCTTGGATTGGATATTTTACGTATCTGCGAGAAAGACTGGGTATATTTTTACTCAGATTGAAGTCAACGGAATATGTTTTTATAAATTGAGTCATGTGTCAATTTACGTCATTTGTAAAATTCATAATTTTTTGCTGTCTGTGTTTAGATGATTTTCTGTATTTATGTAGTTTTAGCTCTGGACTTAAACATTTATCTATTTATCACGTGGTTGGACATTGAATATTATGCGAATTTCTATGATAACACAAAGATGAAAAAACAAAAAGACTTACCGGATACCTTGTTGTGATTGATGTCGAAGGTGGCTGTTGTTACCGGTTCTGAGATGATCGGTTCCGTAGCAGTTTCTTTTACTTCCAGCTGCTGCTTGGTTGGAGTTGGCTCAGCCGAACTATTAACGTGCTCAAAGTTTTTCGGATTGCGGTAGTCCTCCACCACCTAGGAGAAAATATTCGCAGACAATATAGAAAAAAAATGCGCACAGTATCACCGTTAACACCATCGTAATTTAGACTTTTAGGAAAGTTCAGTCATTGCCTTCAAGTATCTGTTTTGACACTATGACACATCATCTTTCTAAATAAACAATTGAAATTTGTTGTTCGTGAGTATCAACTAACACAATCTGTGATAAGAGCACTTCATCCAGCACACTCTCGACGGAAATATTACAACCAGCAAAGGTAGAAAAATTAGTTATCACCGTTCGGAAGTTGAATTAGAACTGAAGTGAACTAATATAGAATTCTGATCGTATAGACAAGCTACTGGCTCATATGGAAGGTACTGTAAATGTGGTCATATCGAAACCATAGAAGTTGAGTTTTCCATGTTTCGCTTATCGGCAATCGATTCGAGGGGTACATGAACGTTTACATTTAAAATTGTCACAATATTGAAGTAATTTAAGCAATTTTATTTTCAATTAGTGAGAAATCATCAGATTGCACATTCGAAGCAATGATTCCAAGTGGGGAAACTGCTCATATAAAGTGTATAAATAATCATCATGCTAGAAGCCAAATATAAATAGATCAATTTACAAAAATTAGAGAAAAAAATCCAGAAACATTTGTCGTTATGGTAAGGCAAACGTATGATTTTTAGCCTGTAGGTCGGGAGTCTTTGAGTTATATTCTCGTACACAAAAGGTAAATTTTATTTGTTTCGTTCCAGACCTCATGTTCTGATTGACGATTTGCTACTTCGGGTGTGGTGGAAAGTTTGTTGATGGATACATAAGTTGTTACAGGTCATTCAGTAAATAGCATTCAGGCAAAAAGGTTTTGTTTCGTTATAACTGACTCGTGAGTTAACGGCTGCTACCGAAACGAAACAACTCTAACTACAGATGAAAAAACCTGTTGATGCCAATCACAGCCGCAGAGAAGGTTGGTGCACAGTCAATATTCGGGGTGTTCCCGACTTGAAAGCAGACAAGGAAGGTCATCCCATTCATACACACAGAGGACTGCGAACGCATGGAAGTGCTGAGGCACAGGCACATAAGGGTTGAGCCGCTGCGATATCCTCCAGGCACCAGATTTTTCACGGGGTACTGTACCTGTTGCGGTGGCTCAGAAGAGACGACATATATCGCGTGGTGCTACACAGTAGCACATTTAATCACCATCAAGAGCTACAGTGCTGCACCAACGGCCAGGTACAGACAGCACACACCAAGTTCAGTGAAGCCCACGACGGCAGAGCAACGGAGATAAAAGCGACACCAGAAATCGTTGGCAACGCACTACAGGTACAGCCGGAACATACAGTAACAGAGACAACACCAACAAGGTAGATTTAATTTAATTTAATTTTTTTACTATAACTGAATTAATTTAAATCAATCAGTTAATGTTATGGATGATCTCGTGGAAGAATCCGATTCCGGATTCTAGCAAGAGCATTAAGAGCCGAGGCCAGTAGGTCGCGTATAATCACGTGTCTCGCTTTGCGTATTACATTTCTCTCCATGTTCTCTCGCATATGTACAAAATGACTCTCGATGGGCCGGGTGACCAGAAAAGTTTCGATATTTTCGGTTACAAGTTTGCATAAAATGTGTTTGCATCCAATAAAGCTACCGCTTGCTTGCTGAGCCGATTTTATTTCTCTCTCATTTTTCATTACCCAACCAGGAAACTGGAGCAGAAAAAATGGCTCGTACATAGAAATCGACTTACCTTGACAAAAATAACATTCACTTTATTCTTATCGCGACAACATATATGTTTTTATGCACTAGTCGCATCTAAATTAAATTATCTAGACATTGTCAGGATAGATTTTTGATCCATGTTTTTGAAGGAGAGATATTCAATGAACAAGTTAAAAGACGGCGTTTTCAGCCATGCAATTCTTCCTTCAGAAAAAAAGACTTTCTTGACCGATAAAGTTAACGAATCATTCTGAAATTTTCCCAGAATGATCTAAACTAATTTTGTAAGAGATTGTCGGTTTTTTTTTCATATTCGTCAACGTTTCTGAGAAAATCAGATTTGAAGTGTGAAACTAGCCTATGATTCTGGAACCGGAAGTCGGATTTGGATAAAATTCAGGGATTCGGTATGCACAGTGGTTTGAATCGACAAAAATGTGAACTTAATTCTCTAGCTGCTAAACCGTTGATCCGATATACATAGTTCCTTTGGAGAACTCATTCACAAAAATATACCTCAACAACTTTTTTCCCTTAAGAGATAGAAAAACGATGTCTTGTACAAAGTTTTAGAACTTCTAACGAGAAAAAACTTTGCGAACTAGCTATAGTTCTAACGCAAAAAATTTCGGATATATGAAGCAATTTCGTTTGAAATCTCTTAAAATCAATTTTTTGTACATAACTTTATTCACAATTATTTTCAGTGTCTATTATGTTCAAGACAATTAAAAAAACGTAAAATTACACATTTTTGTTGAAGACTGGGCACGGTTTGGCCTTTTCCTTAAAAAGTTATTTAACATTTAAACTTTTATATTTACTAACTTTAACTACCAATAGGAAGCAGGGTCGCAGACCAAAAGGCACATACATATACTTTTTGGAAAGCTTAAATCAAGTAATATAAAGTTACGAAGTGTGTAGCGAGGCCCTTTTAAATTGTGTGAATGAGACAACAAAATATAGAATGCTTTTTACCTATTTTTATATATATAAAAAATAGGTATAGAATTCGCTCAAACTTTAGAAAATATTTCCGAGGCCCGGAGGGCCGAATTACATATACCAATCGATTCAGCTCGACGAACTGAGCAAATGTCTGTGTGTGTGTATGTGTGTGTGTCTGTATGTGTGTTGTCAACTAAGAGGTCGAGATCTCAGAGATGGCTGAACCGATTTTGATCAAACTAGTCGCAAATGAAAGGTCTCCCCGTCACCCAAAACGCTATTGAATGGTTTTGAGATCGGATGTTTACTTTTTGAGTTATTCGAAGTTTTAAGTCAAAATTTTCAGTTTTTTGACAGTATCTGTCACAATTGACCTTGAAAACAGAATATGTTTTCAGACTTAGATTCCGCACGATAATACCTATTCAACAAGCCATAGATTGTTAAAATCCGTCCATTTTTAACGGACATATCGAAATTTTTGTGTAAACGACTTTTTCCCTTATTCCAGCAGTAGGAGTTTTGAGCGCTGTATGACAAAGCAATGCTTGGGAGCAACGGAAAAAACGATTTTCTATTCTGTTACATACAATTGTTTCTAAGTACCAAAAAGACTGTGTACAGCATCCTTTTTCATGACAATTTGCCTCGGACCGATTTTAGCACGGCTCGTTTTTGGCAACATAATCGTTCGAATATGACATATATAAACCAGATGATGGCAGAATTTTTTTAATTATATTGTTTTAAACTACTTACAGCAATAAATGCTGGAAGAACATAACATCCATATACCATTCGTATCAGTTCGTCGAGATCAGCAAATGCGTGTGTGACAAATAATTTCACTCAATTTTCTCTGAAAATTTCTTTTCTACAAATTCAGATTCATACGAAAATTCGTATGCTCCCAAACAAAGTTCCTGAATTATGTTTGGTTCCGACCTCTGGTTCCGGAACTACAGGATGATATATGGAACGAAATCAAAATTGTGTAACTCATTCTTCTCGTAGATGGCTGAACCGATCTAAGATTCAAATGAAATCTAAGAATCATCTAAGATGCAAATGGAAAGTTTCAAGATTCTTTTAAACATCTTGCTCTTCAGTCAGATCCAACTTCCGGTTTCGGGGATACAGGGTGATTAGTATAAAAATGTCTATTCCACATAAATTAATCAGGTTTATCGGGTTAGCAGATTTGGATAGTCGATAAAAAAAACTTTTTTAGTTTTAGTGATATTCAGTTGTCGATTCAGAAGGCACCTAAAAATTTAATTCGAGCTATGATTTCTCAAAAATGTCTTCACTGATTTTCAAATATTTTGAAACAAATGTAAACTATACAGCTATTCAGGTGAATTTATCTGACTTCGGCCATACCGATTTTAGAATTCAAGTTCCAGTATAAAATCGTTTCTCAAAGCTCAACGCGTTTTCTCAAGCGTTTTCTCAAAAAAGCCTAATCAAATTTCAGAAACAAAAATTCAAATTGAATTAAACTTATATACAAAATTAATTAGTTTTATACATACATACAAAAATTAATGAATTTTATCCAATTAAGCTTCAAAGTTGTACTCAAAACTGTAATTTATTCGTCATATGGCCATACGAATCGGTTTGGGTTATGCTGGTTCCTAAAGTGGAACTTACATATCATGGCATGTTTAATCAATTATCACACTTCTAGATTTAAATTCGATTGTATTTGCAGTTTCGACATTACAGAGTAATGAGTAATTACAATCTCAAATTGTCGCTTAAAACGACGGTCATTAAAATAATGTAATGAAAACTTAAACACCGAAGAATATTCATGCAAAAAACACATGCGGATTGATAAAAAAAGGTATCATCTCACTGCTAGGTGGATTAATCACGTTTTTTTTACAGTATCTGTCACAATTGACCTTGAAAACAGAATATGTTTTCAGACATAGATTCCGCACGATAATACCTATTCAACAAGCCATAGATTGTTAAAATCCGTCCATTTTTAACAGAGATATCGAAATTTTTCTGTAAGCGATTTTTCCCTCTATTCCAGCAGTAGGAGTTTTGAGCGCTGTATGACAAAGAAATGCTTGGGAGCAACGGAAAACACGATTTTTTATACTGTTACATACAATTGTTTCTAAGTACCAAAAGGATTGTGTACAGCATCCTTTTTCATGACATTTAGCCTCGGACCGATTTTAGCACGGCTCGTTTTTGGCAACATAATCGTTCGAATATGACATATATAAACCAGATGATGGCAGAATTTTTTTTAATTATTTTGTTTTAAACTACTTACAGCAATAAATGCTGGAACAACATAACATCCATATACCATTCGAATCAGTTCGTCGAGATCAGCAAATGCGTGTGTGACAAATAATTTCACTTAATTTTCTCGGAAAATTTCTTTTCTGCAAATTCAGATTTATACGAAAAGTCGTATGCTCCCAAACAAAGTTCCTGCATTATGTTTGGTTTCGACCTCTGGTTCCGGAACTACAGGATGATATGTGAAACGAAATCAAAATTGTGTAACTCATTTTTCTCGTAGATGGCTGAACCGATCTAAGATTCAAATGAAATCTAAGAATCATCTAAGATTCAAATGAAAAGTTTCAAAATTCTATAAAACATCTTGCTTTTCAGTCAGATCCAACTTCCGGGGTTTCGGGGATAGTATAAAAATGTCTATTCCACATAAATTAATCAGGTTTATCGGGTTAGCAGATTTGGATAGTCGATAAAAAAATTAACTTTTTTAGAATTCCGGTTCCAGTATAAAATCGTTTCTCAAAGCTCAATCGTTTTCTCAAAAAAAGCCTAATCAAATTTCAGAAACAAAAATTCAAATTAAAACAAACTTGATGAATTTTTAAAATTCAAACCGATATAGAAGATGACAACCCCGAAAAGCTTCAAAGTTGGACTCAAAACTGTTGTAATTTATTCGTCATATGGCCATACGAATCGGTTTGGGTTATGCTGGTTCCTGAATACCGGCTCTGGAAGTACCTTAAATTACCGTAAACTCTAGAGTGGAACTTACATATCATGGCATTTTTAATCGATTATCACACTTCTAGGTTCAAATGTGATCCGATTTGCAGTTTCGACATTACAGAGTAATGAGTGATTAAAATCTCAAATTGTCGCTTAAAACGACGGTCATTAAAATAATGTCATGAAAACTTAAACACCGAAGAATATTCATGCAAAAACACATGCGGATTGATAAAAATAGGTATCATCTCACTGCTAGGTGGATTAAACACGTTTTTTACCATATTCTTAGGAAAAACGTACCAGACGAAAGAGAAAACTTTTCACTGTAGCTTACTATTATGACTTACTCTCAGCGAGTACCGAGTCTTTCAGGATTCCTCTTCAAAGTGATTGTTGATAGGTGATCGTTATCACAAAAAAATCGCGAGACATTACCGACTTCAGTGGAAAATGTAATAGAATTGCAGTTAGGAAACAGATTAGTTTCAAATTTCCTGAAACCAAGCAAACTTGTTTTTGTTGGTTATTATTCTTTGTTCTTAGCCTGTGCACGTTTTTATACTCAAGTTCAGGCATTTCTCTTTTAAAAAATGTCTAGACTCATAATTTACATAATTTGATTTGATACTCTACCGAGTACGCCTGAATGTAACGTTGAACCACTCACGCATTTTATTGTAATATTATCATCGACCAAATGCTCCAGCATTTGTTTTATCACCCAACTCTTTGGTGTTCTTAAAAATAATATTCAGCGCTGCTCTCACCAACACCAACAGTGCATATTTGGAGCAGGTAATTTAATATAAAGTTATTTCACTGTACCTAATATTTCAATATACTTTAAGAGTGAAACTAAGCGTCAATATTCATTGAAATTAATGTATTCCAATTTATGTCGTTTTCGTTTTTAAATTGCACTACACCGGTGTAGTGAAAGCTGCACCTAAACCGTTCGTTTTTACCAATTGCACTACACCAGTGCTACACTTTTTCTGCACCGACACCACTGGTGTAGCACTCATCAAAAGTTTGGTGTAGCTCTGTGCAATGGAATCGTTAATTGTAGTCAATGGTTACTGTTTATGTTTTCGTCTTTTTTGTTCGTTTATTCATGCCTCAGTGTAGCACTGCACCGGTGTAGTGCAAATTAAAAACGAAAACGCCATTAGTTTTACATCGAGGATGGATTTGAATCGAATTTTTTTATTCAACTGATGTCCATTTCATAGTATTATTTATTAAGAAATAGTGTGAATTTCATTATTTTTTTCAGTGTATGTATTAATTCATAAGAACGTATTTGTTTTTAGGCGTACTGGTACTGGTGTGAGATATTATCCTTGAAATGAATTGGATTGGAATTAAAAGAACGGATAAGGAATATTCTATTAAAAGAATAAGTAAAACTTGATAATTTTGAAACATATTTTTTCCCTCTTCCAATTTTTGCACCACCCTGGATTTTTTAGTGATAAATAAAGAATTTTTGGACATGTTAAAATGGTATGTTTTCATATTTTTTAAAAATGTGGACGACCAAAATATTTAATTTTTTCTAAAAAATCAATAACAGTCGACCATGCGTTCCCATCAAATTCTGAGAGAAGGAAACGCATGGTGCTTTATCTTAGCAGTTTCTAGTAGTAGTCGACCATGCGTTCCCATAAAGCTCTCTTAAAACGGAAACGTATGGTGCTTTGTTCTAGTAGTTTATGATGCAACTCAAGCACAGGGCTTAGAAATCAAAGTAACGAAAAGAAGGAAATGAGTATCAACCTTTGCATAATACATACACGATCATACTTCGGGTACAACCTAGAAAGCTACAAAGCGAGAACTTACTGGTATGTGGTTTATATATGAATGGTAGTAATATATGAACGTTGCGAGTATCACACATATGCAGTTCGGTTACGGCAGTCAAGAACTAGAGCGAGTGACTGTATATAATTCGATGAGTCGATAGTGTTTCATTAAATGGTCAAATCGTTTTGCACTGTTGGGTCTCGTACAACGCGGTTTTCTTTTTGCCAGCTCTGTACATTTCACTAAATACATAGCGAGTTGAAACAGCAGTGAATTTATTTTTTCTTTTTTATATTGGTGTCAAACAAAAGTTGCCACTGATGAAGGTTGGAATCGATTTCTTAGAATTGTTTTTCCATAAATACGTTTATTACTTAAGGCAATTTACATAAGTTGTTCTTCGCCGTAGCATCACTTTTACATAGAATTCTTATCCTAATATAATACTACACATCAATTTGAGTTTAATAAAGCATATTCCTCATATTTTTTAAATATCATATTATTTAAACCAAACGATGAACTGCTATAAATTTTAAAATAAGCTGAAATTTTTATACATTTTGTGGTTGATTTCATAACCCACTTGGAGTTTTTTTTTATCAGCACATCATTTTTAATAAAATTTTGCTATTGGATGAACTAATGGACGCAGTAGGAGTCAGAACTAAGACTCAAAAGGGTCAATTATTAAATTGAAACTTCAATTGTCTTTATGAAATGATTAAGAAGTTCCATGTAAGAAAGGTCACGAAAAAAATTTCTAAAAATTATTGACTGTATTATTCATTTAAATAGGAAATGGGATAAAAATGTTATAAAAATACATTGCTGTTTCAATGCACACATTTTTTCTCTGATTCTTTTCGTTTATTCTATAGAATTATCATCGTCACTTGGTAGCTGTTCTGATTTAAGCATTTCTGACAATATTTTCGCCGGTCTCACAATTCTGGATAAAAACCGAGCATAAGGAAAGGTAGTGAATAATGGCGGCCTCGTGTGAACAGCAACCAACAGTTCTATTGCCAATAACGCATTCACAGCAACGGCGCTGGATTCCCAAATATCCAGTCGAATTTGTAGTGTACTCGATATAGTATTTGTAAGCTTTTAAAAATGAGACTTATTACCGGCCCGAATAGCTTTTTTGTGATCTGTGTGTCTCAATTGGGTCATCTCGTGATAAAGCTTTAAATCCAAAATTACTTGGCAGAACATCCTTTTCAAAAGCTTCTGTTCCAGAGTTACTATATTCCGATACTTGTTGCACTCGTTCCAATCCAAGGATTGATAATATTATCTTATTAGAACTTCCCGTTCGCAATTTGAACAAAAATACGAATAAATCTTTCTTATTTACACCAGCATATCACGAAGCTCAATGATATTTGACCATATTAAACCTGTAAAAACCTGTAAAAATCGACTCAGCGAATCAAGTTTTTTAATAGACATGGTCGATAAATGCTTGACTTGAAATTATGCAAAGGTTATAACAAAAACGAAAAATAACGCATCACTATTTTTTATATCTGTTGTTGTTTCAAATTTTAGAATAAATATAAAAAAATATAGCGCTATCAGTCTACAAACCATGAAAACCATCATGAAGATATTCGATTGACGTTTTCAAACACAAAATTCCAACTTTATCTTTATCATACATTTTTCCAGAAAACTATAGACATCCCTCGATAACATACCTTTATGATAACTTTTGACACTGTAATGAAATTTTCATTCTTTCTTTCATTATTCTTTCTTTACATCCATCAGCAACACGTAAAAAACTGACACTCGCTCTAGTTCTTGACTGCCATAACCGAATTTCATATGTGTGATACTCGCGACGTTCATGTATTACTACCATTCATATATGAACCACATACCAGTAAGTTCTCGCTTTGTAGCTTTCTAGGTTGTACCCGAAGTATGATCGTGTATGTATTATGCAAAGATTGATACTCATTTCCTTCTTTTCGTTACTTTGATTTCTAAGCCTTGCGCTTGAGTTGCATCATAAACTACTAGAACAAAGCACCATGCGTTTCCCTTTTAAGAGAACTTTATGGGAACGCATGGTCGACTACTACTAGAAACTGCTAAGATAAAGCACCATGCGTTTCCTTCTCTCAGAATTCGATGGGGACGCATGGTCGACTGTTATTAATTTTTTAGAAAAAATCAAATATTTTGGTCGTCCACATTTTAAAAAATATGAAAACATACCATTTTAACATGTCCAAAAATTCTTTATTTATCACTAAAAAATCCAGGGTGGTGCAAAAATTGGAAGAGGTAAAAAATATGTTTCAAAATTTTCTAGTATTTTTTAATAAAAGAAATACATCTTCAAAAATTTTGAAAAAAATTTAAAGCATCCCCATAATGCCTTAAACATGTCTGATTTTTTTCAAATTTTTCGGAGAAGCAGTTTCTTCAAAAATCAAATAAAATAAAAATCAATAGAACCACCCTAGTTCCGTCAATATGGCAGTTAAAGGGTTGAAACTTTGAGAAAATAGTTTACAGTCTATGACCTTTCGAATGTGGTATAACAATATGAATTCCCTTTGAGGGCAGATTTTACATGCTTATCCTGCTATAGCCTTTAATGAGCACGTTAACATGCTTCTTTAGTTTGTTCAATTGCATATAAGATTGCATCATGAAATTATATTCAATTATTACACCATTGCACCAAAGCTACTCTAACGACCGATTCCAATTTTTGAACATTTCCTACAAAGCTCCTTTTGATAAACCAAACATAGTCGATTTAGTAAATGTTTTTGCTAAGAAAATTGTCAAAAAAGCACTCTATATTTTGTTGTCTCATTCATACAATTTAAAAGGGCCACGCTACACACTTCGTAACTTTGTATTATTTAATTTAAGCTCCAAAAGTATATGTATGTGCCTTTTGGTTTGCGACCCTGCTTCCTATTGGTAGTTAAAGTTACTGCATATAAAAGTTTAAATGTTAAATAACTTTTTAAGGAAAAGGTCAAACCGTGCACAATCTTCAAGAAAAATGTGTAATTTTACGTTTTTAGTAATTGTCTCGAACATAATAGACACTGAAAATAATTGTAAAAAAAGTTATGCAAAAAAAATTGATTTTAAGTGCATTCAAACGAAATTTCTTCATATATCCGAAACTTTTTGCGTTAGAACTATAGCTTCTTCGGTAAAGTTTTTTCTCATTAGAAGTTCTAAAACTATGTAGAAGACATCGTTTTTCTACCTCTTAAGAGAAAAAAGTTGTTGAAATCAACTTTTTTCGTAGTAGGCTTTGCACATTTTTTATTGTTATCAAATCACGAGATATATTTTTGTGAATGAGTTCTCCAAAGGAACTATGTATATCGGGTCAACGGTTTAGCAGCTAGAGAATCAAGTTCACGTTTTTGTCGATTCAAACCACTGTGGTATGGGATCACCAGACCTTCATTTGAATCCAAGTTTGTGAAAATCGCTCAAACCATCGCTGAGAAAAATGAGTGAGATCGGGGAACCAGGATAGCAGAAATTAGTTTGTTTGACCGTCTGGTAAACAAGACCATTTTGCTTTAAAACAGCCGGAAGTCAGATCCAAACAAAATTCAGAAAATTTGTATGGGATCACAAGACTTTTCATATGAGTTTAGGTTTGTGAAAAAACGGTTCAGCCATCTCCGAGAAAGGTTGGTGTTTTTATTTCAAAAATTTTTTGCACACTTTATCCCTTACTTTTGAAACCGGAAGTTGGAACCAAATAATATTCAGGAATTTTGTATAGAACTACAAGACCTTTCATTTCAATTTAAGTGTGTGAAAATCGGTTTAGCCATCTTCGAAAAAAAATGTTCTAAAAAAAATTTTGCGTGCTCGACGAACTGAGTCGAATGGTATATGACACTCGGTCCTCTGGGTCTCGGTTAAAAAGTCGGCTTTCACAGTGATTGCATAACCATTCTATATTAGAAAGGCAAAACTCACCATATTTCACAACAAGTGACGCTTTGGACTTATTATTCATATTCCCCAGCATCATTTCCCCATCGTGAAGTAAGACTACCTGACTGATAGAATTGACACCTTGACGAATAGATAACCTTTGTTTGTTTGTTTCATGGACGAGCCAGTGCTAGTGTCTACTGCCGTGAAATGAGATTAGATCAATCTCGTTCACTGGGAGGTTTCTGCATCGTATCTCAATGAAAAATTCTTTGCGATTCTCTGCGGAGTACAGACATCTTTTCAACAAGGTTTGTATAGCAAACGAATTTATTTCTACTCGGACAGTCGATTACGATAGTAATCACAGAAAGTGCAAGACCAGAGTAATCCAAGTCAGTGTTTCAGTGTTCTTCAATGGAAAACGGCATAGGAATTTTTCTAGGTCGGGGCTCAAACAAACAACACCAGCGCCCTACTCTTTGAACCATCAACTCGAGATACTATTAGTAAGTACTCAGTAATTATTTGTTGGTAATATTTTAGTATTCAAGATACAATCGGCAATGCATGACTTAAAGCCGTTATGAGAAGCACAAACTGATTACCTTATTGAGCACGGCCGTCGCCAACAGCTGCTCGTATTTTTTCGGACTGAAATAGGGTAGATGCTCTTCCGGCCGCAATGGATGACCACTTTGATTCAGTAGCTCCGGTAACTTTGCCACCTCATCTAGGATGCGTTGGATCAGCTTACGAAGTTCAAAGTGTTTGTCGCTTGGGCTCTCGGGAAACTTTTGACCTTCGCATATTGGCAGATCTGAAAAAGGGTTAACATGTTAGCATGGTAGTACTGTTTGCTGTTGTGAAAGAACAAACACACGTTCTAAAGTGATTTATTTAAAAGTGATAAGTGCGTAAATACCAAGTTTTTGATTAATTACCCTTCACATCTGTTGAAACGAAGACTGTTGCGAGTCTTCATATTACTCCATTTAGTTGATTTATAGTCGTTAGCTTGAAAAGGACCCTAGACAAGAAAGCCAGAGTGATACACATATTTTACGTTATGAATTCTTGATGTATTTAGCGGAAAATCCATATATGTTTTTAAAAATTTCAAAATTTGATGTTACACTTTCTGTTGGTTCGCCTTTTGATCGTCCATAGTCATCATTCAGTACTACTATTGTTTATTTTATTAGTTCGTATTTATGAAACAAAACAAAACCCTCTAAGGAAATGTAGTTATATCTTAACTATAGAAAATAACACGGAAGAGTTTCATGCATAACTATCTTCCGTAATCATTATTTCTCAAAATTACGTACAAATACTAAAAAATTGTCTATTGAAATATATGCGGGGCATGACTACCGATCGTGAAAAATTTGAAAAATATACATTTTAAGTTACGCGAAGTGACGATTATATGAGCATAGAGGCAGGATGATCTTAAACAACGGGTAAACATCCATCAAAACAACGGATTAAACAACCACGGGGCAATATGCACCCTCATAAAGCTTCTTTTTCTTATTTAAAGAAAGTTTTAGACTTTTCGTTGACGAAATATTTGCCAGGTGGAAGATTGTTCACTAATGTTCATTAAATTGATAACTTATGGATAATTGTTGTAAGGGAATTCTTGAGCATTTTGCCTCACACAATTCGGGTCGTTTTGCCCCCAAAAATATGAGACGATCGATTTGACGATTTTTTATAAAACTGCAAATACATCGTCTGTATTAGAACTAATTTTAGAAACCCGAATGATTGGCAAAGAAGTTCACTGGTTACAAAATTAAAATCATCTTCCTCATACTAGAAAATTACGAACGAACATCAAAAATTACTTATAACAGAGACATAATTGTTTTTTTAAGTTTTCCAGATATGATTGAACCAACGCTACCAAAATTTTACAGTAATCTGTTGTTATGGCGGACTTTCAGTTTTATTAAAATTCCAGTGGAAAAATTGATAACTTTTGAGAAAAGCAAAAGGTGCATTATGCCTCGGGGGTACGTTTTACCCCTTTTTCCCCTATTTCATTTGGTTTCGTAAGTTTATCCCTTCGTTTTCCATGCGAACAAACAGAGCTATAATTCAATGGCTAGGGAAGAAGGGCGAAATTATGTCCTTTTTGTAACTTTAGATGGTTTCTGAACTGTTCATTACCTGAGGAATCATCCGCAGATTTGTCTCAATACCGAATACCAGGTAATTTCACAAAAAATATACGATAACGTAACTTCATTATCCACACAAGGAGCATAGAAGTAAGCAAATCGAAAAAAGTGAAACTATTATTCTGTGGATTTATTCAGTGAATGTAGAAGGAAGGTGGAAAGGTTTGCATAGGTTCTAAAGATTGACCAACAATTTATTGACTTATCAAATATTGATAGGAGAATCTACGATAATTCCGAAATAGGAATTGAAACCAAATGCAAAATATTCGTCAATGTTTTTTGACGTAAATACGATTTACTTTATTTGGGGCGCCTTTTCAAAATTTACCCTATGAGAGAGTGATAAGTTTTTGATCGTGAATATCTCTTGTTGTGTCCAACGTATCAACATAATTTTTGCTACATGCCATCGAAAATATGATCATCAATATATGATAACATTTTCAGTTGTATGACATATAATTCAAAATTAGAGTTTTCTGAACCATTTGGTATCAAAGAGTATCAAAGAAGAAAACTCATTACAGTTGATATATTTCTTTTAGTATCAGTTTCGCTGCAAACAAGAGCGATTGCTCATCCAGCTGCTGGTCGTTTGTATTGGGGAAAAATACAACAAAAAGGGAACAACAACGGGGAACATTATACAAAATCGGTTCTTATAAAGCCTCCAAAAACTATACAGGTTGCTTCTGCAAATCGGAAATAAAAATCATCGATTTTGTGCAAATCTTTAACAATTTTATTAGCTCGGTGCACTTTTAGAAAAGCGAAATTTTCACCGAACGAGTGCGAATAAAGACACAGCATTTGACTGCTTCGTGTTCGAAAAAAATGCTTCGAACTGTGTTAAATATCGCAGATAATTCACACAATTTGATAGTTTTTTTTTCACAGAAATATGCACATCCGAAATGAATAAATCGACATCAAAAATGTAAGCCAGTCGGCCACGTAAAGCTTTACGCAAAAAGGCCAGAATAAAAATTTTATTACAAAAAAACAAAAATGTCAATCCACACTGAGTCTTGCAATTAACACAACTAAGAAGGTGGTAAGCACGCTATGGATGCCGGTGAAATAATTTTAATTTTGCTAAAAGTTAGCAAATTACCTGCCTTTTATTTGTCGATTTTGGATATAAAATCTTACAATCGAGATCGGTTTTGGGTATAAAATCTAACAATGAAGATCGAGGACGTCGTAAATACTATATGGTACTCTAAATTTGTCACCTCTACGTTATTGGTTATTTTATTGCAAAAGTTATCAGTGATATCAGCAGATTGTGACATGTTATGACTAATTGATTTTCGTGGACCCCCTTCAAGCTGATACTGTTGTGCTCCGTAAGCTCAAATTGTACTGCTCATATGCACCAAGTTGATTTTTTTAATCTCACTTCCACGGGCAATTGTTTCACGAAATGCTTTGTTTAGTAAACTTTAAAACAAAATTTATTTTCTCGTTGTTTGCTAGAGAAAAATCTTCTAGTCATTTCAAAGTTTTTTGTTAAATACTAAATTACTTGTTCTATAGTGTGAACATTCTCAAAATATGATCCGGCTAATTTCGTTCGTTCAAAGTACTGTCCATCGTTTCCTATAACGTTGGACCTCTTTTGGAAAGCTTTCTGATCTTCTTTTTTTTCAATGGTAGTTTTTTTTGTAAGAAGTGAAGCGCTACTCGACTGGGAAGCATATGTTTCAATGGAGTAGTGTACATACTTCAACTAAGGATTCTATGGAAAATCGCTTCCATAAGAAGTGTATCGAAAATAAGCTATCCACATTCATTTGTGTTGTACGCATGTATTTGTGATGGTTTTTAATACTCAGATCGCAGCATGCTGTGCGTTTGGCTGTCAGCTTTCGATTCTTTACTTGTTTGTGCGGTTGAAATTCTGTTTTCAAAATGTCGCGTATTGAAAAGGAAGTGGAAATTAAAGTTCTGGACGCATGGCTAAGTGAGAAGGGTATTACTATGCGAAAATTGGCGAAGAGGTTTGGAATTCATCATGCCAGTGTTAAAAACTGAATTAATAAGTTTGGGGAACATTATTCTTAGGATGAGCTACCAGGAAGAGGCAGAAAACCCAGTTCTTCCAACCCGAAACTGGACCAGAAAGTGGTATCTCTAATCATGAAGAACAAATCAATGTCAATACGTGATTTTGCCAAAACAGCAGGAACGAGTATCGGAATGGTCCAGCGTATCAAGAGGCGAAATCACCTAAAGACCTACAAGAAGCAGAAAATCTCGGAACAAAGTGTAAAACAGAAAAAGCAAGCAGCAACAAGGGCCCGGAAATTGTATTCGCGTCTTTTGCAGGTCCAGATGCATGCGTTTTGATGGACGATGAGACTTATGTAAAGAAGGACTCAAAAACCCTTTCGGGTCAACAGTACTTTACTGTCGTCGTTGGGGAGAATGTGAGCGATGCGGACAGGTCGATTCAAGTGGAGAAATTCACTCGAAAGGTACTGGTATGGCAAGAAATATGTTCCTGTGTTTTGAAGTCAACCATTTTTTGCACTACCGGAACTATAAATGCAGAAATCTATCGATCTGAGTGTCTCCAGAAGAGATTGCTGCCTTTATATAAAAAGCATAGTACACCTCCACTGTTTTGGCCGGATTTAGCGTCGGCTCACTATGCCAAAACCACCCTCAATTGGCTTGCGGAAAAGGGTATAAATTTCGTTGAGAAAAATATCAATCCACCAAATTGCCCTTAGCTTCGACCCATCGAACGTTACTGGGCAATCGTGAAGAGGGTCTTCAAGAAGACTGGTTAGGCAGCTGGGAACATGCAGGAGTTAAAAAAAATTGAGCTCAAGCGACCGAAAAATACGATGCAACACTTATCCGGAACTTGATGAAGTGCGTTCGATCAAAAGTTCGAAAACTCGTGAAAGAATAACTTAAATTTCATCCAGTTATCTTTATGCTCAAGTTTAACCTCGTACAATAAAAGATCAATTTTTAGTTTGAATAAATTATCGTTTTTTATCATAATTTGAAAGAAAAATTTGTGGATAGCTTATTTTCGATACACTCCTTATGCAATTTCATAATGCTTTACTTGATTTTCAGTAAATTATAGTGGCTAACTTTTCTACTACTGTTGCAATGTTTGTACATATTGGAAACTACAGTCGTAAAATTTTTGCTGTATTAAATCTACTTTTGAACTCTGGCTTTGATAAACAGCAAGTTTATGTAAAGATTCTGAAAGTGCAAAAAACTTTATTTTTTGTTTTCTGTAAACCAGCAGCCACTTATAATATTCAACTAGTGCTAATTTAAGATTCATTTTATAAATTAGTGATTTCAACCCAGTTACCTGCTAGATCGGTTAGAGTGTGTCATTATTACACTGTCAATATAACACAAGCAACTGGAATGTTAATTATTTCAAATATACTGTGATTTTCGGGCAGGATTTAATTTCGGGAGAGGCCCAAAGATTAAAAAATAATGTTACTGAAAATTGCTTATGTACCTAATTGTGTGCTTTTTACGGCTGTTTTTAACATTCTGAGACACTATAAATAATTATATGTTTTTTATTTCGGGTGAGGCCAGGGCCCCTCGCCCCCCCTCTGGGTACGTGACTGTTTTCAGGGGTTCCGTGCGAGCTAAAAGGGAACAAAATTGAATAGCTTCATCGATGAATATTGTATGGGATCATTCCTGATTTTCTTGATTATTTTTCCATAAAGTGACCACTTTGTTTGAATCATATTCCAATAAAACTATTTAGTTGCCGTTAGTGGATTGATGGGCACCCAAACATGGGCTACCTCGCTTCGCTGCATCGTTCGTGGAAACAGGTAACAATTGTGATACCTTTCATTTTTAACATATCCAAAACGAAGCCGAAACCAAAACGACCGAAATGTATCAGCTATCGTCAACCGGCAACGGTCCAATTTATCCGGTCATAACATATACGAATGAAAACAGAAAAAAAAGATTTGTAACCCTCACACTAATTTTCCATTTCTTGTTGTTTTTTTTTTGTCTATCCTGTAATGTGCATTATACGAGATGATTATTTAATTGATGTTATCATATTTCGTACTTAGCGGCCTGGCAATGACGACATAGCCTCTAAACCGGTTTCACGGCGAACGCCAGCCTTCAGTGAAGATGATGTCTTGAATCTGAAATCTCACACTTGAGACGATACCAACAATAATTTGCTTAAGCGATAGTAGCATAATGAAAATAATGTTGTGATATCTTGGAAATTCAATTATAATTAACTTTAGCGATGATGACGGTGCGTGCGAATGACTTATTCATGAAACGAAGCCATTTTTCAGATAATGTTTGATAGTAGGAGGGCTACAGAAGTAATGGTAAAAATGTTATTACAACGTTCGGGAAATTGTAGTGCTTGTATTTATCATTCATATTTTTGTAAAATTTGAAGACCACGAATGGACACGGGTTTTAACTAAACGGGTAGGGTCTAAACGATGAAAAAAAATCATCATTTTTGCGAATTTTTTCCAGAATTATCGTTCAACAAAATAAATTCAAATGTTTTGCATGATAAAAAGCATCATTCGAACAACTCTTTGCAATTTTTTCGTTGAAAAATATTGAGAAATAAGTCGGTTAAGAGGTATTTTTGAGAACGCTTCTTAAAAATCATGATTTGCGTTGTTCACTGCATCTCAGCGCAGCCTAATCAGAAGTTAACAAATAAACGCAGCATAGTTAGAGTACATGTTTTTCTGTACCCCAACGTTTCTGTTTGATTTTTTTTAATTTTTTGAATTTTTGGTGGTTGTTCAAAGTGAAAACAACGATTTTTCACGAAAAAATCCGCCGTTTTGTAGTTGTAAAACCTCCCTAAAGTACCAAACAACGAAAAGTAAAACTTTGGGGTCTGGTTTTTTATATGTAGAAAATGTGTGCAAAATTTGAAAAAAATTGGTGCAGTAGTTTTTGAATGACGATGGGCACGGACTTTCAAAACCTGTTTTAGAGGAAAACGCGTTTTAAGATTTTTGTCTATAAAATCAATGGAAACAATTTATTACTCAAGGGTCTAACATTTTCAAAAAATCATATATTTTTCTTTTATAATTTGTTATAATGAAACATTTCAATAATATTTTATCAAGTTTTTAAGTCAACCGAAGCAGAAATCTTAAGCCTGTGTGCCGAGCTCTTACTTCTTCGCAGTATGAGATGAAGGCCCATAACTTGCTGAGTCCGGTAGGCTTTAAAATTTCACAGAATATTCTTGAAATGTTTTACTATCAGAAAATACAAAGAAAAAAATAGAGGAATTTTTAAAAGTGTTAGACCCTTCCCGCCCCTTAAATGAACCTTGTTACGTAGAAATTTTCAGCACTTTATCTTCAAATCCTTACTCTTCCTTGAGTACTATGGCTCTACATTTTTCATATTCTTTCTTCTCTCACAATCTCTAGTTAGTTTGATATTGTTGAAAAACCGAAAGATAAAATAAATAATTTTTGGACATTCGAAAGTTCAATTTAACATTCCTTTAAATATTGTGTCCATTAACTTTTACATGAACACTGAATTCGTTTAATAGTTTTATCAATAGTCGTCTCATTAGTCGACACCACATCATTTTGTTTAGTACCCCACCTACGATTAACGAATGGTGGAGTTCGGTACTGAGAATCTATATCAGAAAGTTTTATATGAAAATAATGTGCAATTCTTCTTTTATAGCGGAGTGAACATGAGGAGTGATTGCACCAGTATTCAGCTTATCGTTCGAGTCAATGCATAAAATCTCACAACTAATGGTTTTCAATCCACCAGAATTTATTCGACGCGAACGAACTTCAGCAAACTAAATGCAAGACAAACCTCTTTGTTTGATCTCATTATTTAAACAGGTGAATCATATCATTGATTCGTACAAAAATCGTTCTATAATGTGATTTGTTCAACTCACACCTACGATGGCTAACAATAATCATCTCACTGATTACATTGCACACAATGCATTTTCTGGTAAACAATATCAGAACTTTTGATCCTGTTTACGGTATAGCTAGAACACTCATATGCGTTCCATCATTAAATCATTTGGCAAGCAATAATGTTGATACCCAATACCCAAAAATCACGTGGCTCGGAATGACGAACCACATGAATCAAATAAGCATGCTCTTCCTGGTAATATTCGAAGCCAAAACAGTTTTATTGAAATATTAATATCAATAATATAATTAAACTAATGTCACGGATACCAAAAAACATACTTATTGATGAGATTTTGAAGAAGAAAAACAATTTTTGTTTCGTAACATTATGAGATAACTTGGCAACTTTGCGAAACCAAATGAGATGAAAACAAAGCGCAATCAAGTGAACTAAGTGAAAAACTTTCATCTCATATTTTTAAAGACTTTTATTGTTTGTCGGGTAGTTTTTGAAGTATTAAATCGTTAATTAAACAAGTAGCAAGTGAACATTACTAATTATGAAGTCATCCAGCATTCAATGGTAGTGTAATTGTGCGAAAAAGTAATCATGTTTTGAGACGAATCGATTAGTAGATAATCAGAAACATGACGAACTGTAAATCTTGAGACGAAAATGTGTCCTAAATTGAAAAGTGAGTTTATTTGAAATGAAAAAAACGATAACCGAAGAACTTAAAACCATTTCTTTCAATAGGAAAGTGTGACAATAGCTTTTATAATCATTTTGAAACATTTCACAGTTTGGTTCAGGTAGGTTTTAAAATATTATTCATGTTCAAAGTAATGAGGTGAAGGGATGAGATGGGAATAGGAGCTCAGATGAAATAGGGAGCCGTTACCCTATATAGATCTAGTATACATATTTTGTTCTCCAGTGGGCAAGCATTGCACAACTTGATACACGCGAAACAATCATAGAACATCTATAGCATGCATTGAGTGGAAAATTTCCAAGTCCATAGAAAATATTTTCTAGATTTTGTCCACTTTCCTGAAGGATTTCCCTTATTCAATATAGCCCAAAACCTCCGCATAAACGTCACCTTTCGAACAAAATCATTTGTAGATCGGTATAGATGTATATAGATTTTTTTTGCATATATGATGAAAGTGTGTAATTTGTGTAATAATATGTCACGTTGAAGTGTTGCCATATTGAAGTATATATGTGTTCTTAGCGGCAATATTAAATGTCAAACATATGTTTGAAAAGTTTTGAACAAATTTTTAGCACGAACAGGCTTTGAACCACATATTTTAGAGTTTGTTGACAGTAAGTATTTTCAAATTAATTATAGATGATTTAAAGAAAACTTGCAAACATTTTGTGAAACTCGCCAAGAAAAATTTCATTATTATAAGATGGTTTTGTTTTCAGATAATAGAATTGTGGATCTTCGAACAACATCATTCAGTTCATACACGAAGGAATTATTTATGAGTCAACGAAACGTAAAAAAAAATTTCAAGAAATAAATCATATTTACCATGTTAATCAAATCTTTGTACCTAATTGATGACATTTCAACGGTCACTTCTTGTGCGGTTTATTATTTAAATGTATTCCACATGAGCATTACAGTAAAATCTGTTGTTATCAAAGTACTCTTATCAGTTAATATGCATTTATCTGAGATATAATTTGTAAGTGTCAAGCTTTTTGAATGTTTAGTGTGAAACATTTGAATTAAATCGACTGTTTGGTAGATGGAACTCAAGAGTAATATCTAAAGCTTTTAATACTTTTTTGTATAAGATTTAAGGTGATTTACATTTAAAATGAAAGTGTTGTACCATACTTCTGCACAACACTTCTTGTTATCAGTGCATTAATTGTTGTAATCAAATTGACTGGTCTATTAATATTTAAAAATCTTGCGTAAGAATCATTTGAATAAAGTCAAATTAACTTAAATTTGCTTACCTAAGACAACCTGTAGAAGATGTGCGATTAGGTATGTTGAAACGGCTGTAACCAGATACCAGCCGGCGATACTGCAGGAACTAATTTCCACAATCATTTTTTCTTCAGAAATCAGACAAATACCTATCCACTGCTGATACAACTTTCGATTACTTAGAAATTTCAAACAATGCCTTTTCTCTATGGCACCACTTTCTGCGATTCGCGGATACCGACTTCAGCTAATTGATTGATAGGAAGGCATTAAATTTAGGTATGGCTTCGAAACATTCTCCTATTACGGGTTTAGTTGCTAATTTATAATATGGTTCTTACGCTATAAAAGTTTATGAGGAATCAAAATATCGAGTATTTTTAAGTAATTTTTCCAGCGGTTTGGGAATTAACTTCCAACTTCATTTTTGTATCAGACAATTGTATTGTGCGGAAAATGATAAATCAGTTCATAAAAGTTTGAAGAGAAAAAAAAGTGCATGTCGGACTGTTAATTTATTGATGCAATTCAACTGACCTTCAGTTGAGTGAGTTATTTTGTTGCATGCTTCAAACATGAGAACAAATTGATATACACATTATTCTAATCAAAAAGTTCGCCTTCAATTAGAGAAATTATCGTACCGTCTAGGGTTTTCTATCACAGTATATTCGTTTGTTACGAGTCGTTCACGTCATTTTGCCGCCACGCAAAGGTAAAGGTGATTTCCGCTTGTTTGTTTAGTTAAATAAATAGTAGTTTTTTTCTCCCTCAAACTAAGTAACTAAGTAACAGATTCTAGTAAAGAAGCAAATTTAAAAATTCTAAGAAACACAAGAATTCTCGGTATGTTCAAATGCGCCATCCACCTATATTTGTGCTTTCGTATCATCAATCAATCGCTTTTGAGATACTCGGTACAATATCTGTGAATATTTATTTACTATGTCACAAGTTCTTCTTGGCTTGAAACCGTATTCGTAGGAATAGATCACTAGAACAAATCACCAACCGGATCCTTTTCACGTAAACAGTTGAAACAGCGATCACGAAGAGTGTAGGTATTTCGTGCACCCGGCGTAGAAAGCTTTTTTGAGCCTGAAACTGTTCGCGCCCCATTCAGAACTGACGAAGCATTCAGGTGCGTTCGGTTTCCCATAGTCAGTGGGTAAAGCTTTTTTTTGCTTGATAGTGATTCCACCGAGATATAAAGGCTTTGCTACGAATGCGAACGAGCGTAGAAATGAAGGAGCGAACACAACAAAAAAAACACAACACGCTGATGACGCCGGTGATTTGTATTTCAAGGGTTGAAATGGGAGGAAGTTCACGCTTTTGCGTTCGAAGGTGAATAAAGCATGTAAGCAGAGGCGCACAGAGAGTTGTTTGTGGACTTCGACTGACAACACGTGTCCCATCAACCTGTTGCGTTTTATCTTTAGTGACATAGGCAACCGTTTGCCAATTTTGTATGGACGATATCGAAAGCCGTTGCTATCAAATATCTGTTTTTGCTCCTATTTTGCTCACCAACTGAATGACCATGAACATATTATTGACCCGTCATCTAATTTAACGGATTCACTTCTGGATAATTTTTTTTCCAATAATAGTAGAAACGTCATACGTTCGTTGAATATACGATGCAGTAACTACGGAACGGTGTCTATTTTGGCAAGAATCAAAAGTCTTAGAGGTTGAAATCCCTCTAGGATTATGGTCGTTACAAGCGCAAAACGATAATCTTGTTTAACTTCGATAAAAGTACTGTTTTATCGAGTAGATACCGATTGCATTCATCAGACAGGAATGGTTTATGAGACTATGGGATTAAAAATAAAATCTCCTGAAGTTCGGAGGTGCAAAATTTATCAGATTTATGCAAGGATTTTTCAGCTAATCAAAAATTGTTGTAATCGGCGCCAATTTTCATTTTAGACTTGATGATTAGAACTTCATATACATATATAATAACGAGTTCTATAATAGTAAATTCAAATGAGGCCGAATGATGCGGAGAAAAGATAATTTCTTTTGATAATTTTTAAATAAGCCCAAGTACGTCAAAATCAGCTGTCCTCGAAGAAAAAAAGGCGGGTAGGTAATGCCTTCGATATTAATGGAGGACGTATATACAAATAAATCTTAAATGCTTTTTCCACACTTCCAAATATAGATAGAGAGTGTATCGAAACAAGCTATCCACACATTTTTCTTTCAAATTATGATAAAAAAAGATATTCAAACTAAAAATTGATCCTTTATTGTACGAGGTTAAGCTTGAGCATAATGAAAACCGGACGAAATTTAAGTTATTCCTTCACGAATTTTCGAGCTTTTAATCGAACGCTCTTCATCAAGTTCCGGACAAATGTTGCATCGAATTTTTCGGTCGCTTGAGCCCCAATATTTTGAACTCCTGCATGTTCCCAGCTGTCTTACCAGTCTCTCGAAGGCCCTCTTCACGATTACCCAATAACGTTCGATGGGTCGAAGTTGAGGGCAATTCGGTGGATTGATATTTTTCTCAACGAAATTTATACCCTTTTCCGCAAGCCAATTGAGAGTGGTTTTGCCATAGTGAGCCGACGCTAAATCCTGTCGAAACAGTGGAGGTGTACTATGTTTCTTATATAAAGGCAGCAATCTCTTCTGGAGATACTCAGATCGATAGATATCTGCATTTATAGTTCCGGTAGTGCAAAAAATGGTTGACTTCAAACCACAGGAACATATTGCTCGCCATACCTTTCGAGTGAATTTCTCCACTTGAATCGACCTGTCCGCATCGCTCACATCCTCCCCAACAACGACAGTAAAGTATTGTAGACCTGGAAGGGTTTTTGAGTCCTCTTTTACATAAGTCTCATCGTCCATCAAAACGCATGCATCCGGACACTGCAAAAGACGTGAATACAATTCTACACTTTGTTTCGAGATTTTCTGCTTCTTGTAGGTCTGTAGGTGATTTCGCCTTTTGAAACGCTGGATCATTCCGACACTCATTCCTGCTTTTTTGGCCGAATCACGTATTGATATTGTTTTGTTCTTCATGATTAGAGATACCACTTTCTGGTCCAGTTTCGGGTTGGAAGAACCGGGTTTTCTGCCTCTTCCTGGTAGCTCATCCAAAGAATAGTGTTCCCCAAACCTATTAATGATGGTTTTGTCACTGGTATGATGAATTCCAAACCGCTTCGTCAATTTTGGCATAGTGATACCCTTCTCACTTAGGCATGTGTTCAGAATCTTAATTCTCACTTCCTTTTCAACACGTGACATTTTGAAAAGGCAGAATTTCAGCCGCACAAACAAGTGAACTAACAAAAGCTGACAGTCAAACGCACAGCATGCTGTTATCTGAGCTTAAAAAAACCATCACACATACATGCGTACAACACAAATGTATGTGGATAGCTTATTTTCGATACACTCCTTAATGGATCGTATTAGTAGATTGAGTGAATTTTGACAGCTTTATTGCTTCGCTTCCAGAACTGTAACGGCGCATCTATACTTAATTACGACTTTTTGACGACATAAAGATTTTACAAACCATTAAATAACTCGGAACAAAAATTGAAGGGCTGTATACAAGACACAACCGAGCACGATTACATTAGAAATGAATACTGCATAGTGAAGAGAAAGGCATTTTTAATGCCAAAACAGATTTTTTTTTGTAGATTTAGATATTCAGTAGATATTAATTACCCTCAATCTTTTGGGAATAATTTAATGGTTTTCAAAAATAGTTTATTTACCTACATCAGAACTATAATTCTGGGCTAGGACTGAATTCTGGAACGGGATTCAAGAACTAAAATCAAAATCTGGTTTAGAATCCAGATCAATAAATCATGTCATAAATTTAATTCTAGAAATATAGAAATGAATTAATTTTCAGAATATAGGTTCCGACTTTAGTTCTAGAACTGGATTCTAAACTTGAAATCCGAACCTTAGTAAAGGAACTGAACTCAGTTTCAAAATCTTGGTCCAGGATCCACGTTCCGGATTTAGAATTCTGAAACTGAATTTAGGAGATAAATTCTGGTTCAGAAGTCAGTTCTAAAATTCAAGTTCGGAGTTCAGATATAACATTTAGTTCCAGAATTTTGTTGATGAATTATGAAGTGGAAATCCTAAAACAAAATTCTGAGTTCGAGACCCGAACATAGGTAAATTAAGAAACTAATCTTCAAATCTGAAATTTTTTATTTATATATTTATTTCGTCAAGCAAATGTAGACCACATATACATAAATGTTTTACAATGTTCATCTGCATACTACCTATTATTTCTACGACAAAACTGAGATTTTCTTTGATTTTTTGACATAGTAAGGTCAAGATGTTCGCAATATTGATTATAATGGCGCATTATTTGATTGAATGGACTGTATTTTGCATAATTTGTTCTAGTATGTCTTTCTAAAATTAATTTCTTGGAATGTAATTGACGGCTAGGTATATAAAAATTTAATTGCGATAATAATGGAGCTGATTGTATGCATTGAGAAATAATGTTGCTGATAAAATAAAGCATTGCAAAGTCGTGACGTTCTTTAAGTGTTTGTATATTGATGAGCAAGCAGCGTGCTTCATATGATGGTAGAGGAAATGCTGTTCAAGTTAATTTACGAAGTGCATATAAAAGAAATTGTTTTTGTATCGATTCAATGAGTTCTTCGTGAATAATTCTACATGGATTTCATACTAGGCTGCAATATTCCAAAATGGGTCTGACATATGTATTACATATAGCAATATGGAATATTACAGCGTTGTTGATATTTTTAATTTCCATGACGAGATTCATGTCGTCTGCATATATAAGCACTTTTAGATTTTTGAGTATGAAGGAAATGTCGTTGATAACAGATCGGTTGAAAAGTTCGTATCGTTTCTATGAGAGGGCGCCACTAGAATTAAATCCATACCATTTTCAGTTAGTATCCACCTTCAAAAGATACGTGTATAAATTTGACAGCTGTCTGATTATTAGTTTGTGAGATATTGCATTTTGAGTGAAGCTACTTTTGTTATTGTGAAAAAAATGGAAAAATAGAAATTTCGTGTGATGATGAAACACTACTTTTTGATGAAAAAAAGTGCCACCGATACCAAAAAATGGCTTGATGAGTGTTATCCAGACTCTGCACCGGGTGAAGCAACAATTCGTAAGTGGTTTGCAAAATTTCGTTCTGGTCATATGAGCACCGAAGACGATGAACGCAGTGGACGTCCAAAAGAGGCTGTTACCGATGAAAACGTGAAAAAAATCCACAAAATGATTTTCAATGACCGTAAGGTGAAGTTGATCGAGATAGCTGACACTCTAAAGATATCAAAGGAACGTGTTGGACATATTATTCACGAATATTTGGATATGAGAAAGCTTTGTGCAAAATGGGTGCCGCGTGAGCTCACAATCGATCAAAAACAACAACGAATTGATGATTCTGAGCAGTGTTTGGAGCTGTTGAATTGCTCCCTCATCCACCGTATTCTCCAGATTTGGCCCCCAGTGACTTTTTCTCAGACTTCAAGAGAATGCTCGCTGGTAAAAAATTTAGAAGCAATGAAGAGGTAATCGCTGAAACTGAGGCCTATTTTGAGGCAAAGGACAAATCGTACTACAAAAATGGTATCGAAAAGTTAGAAGATCGCTATAATCGCTGTATCGCCTATGATGGAAATTATGTTGAATAATAAAAACGAATTTTGGCAAAAAAATGTGTGTTTCTATTAAACGATACGAACATTTCAGCCGAACTGTTAAAATCATCAATCAAGATCATAATCACAAATAATTAAAAATTGAAGTTTTCTGAAATGTTTGGTTTAAACGAGCATCAAAGAGGAAGACTTATGACGAGTGTTTGCTTTTCTCATACCTGGGACGACAGTTTTGATGTAGTAAGCGACATGCTACCTACTGGGTAGGTGTGATGTGCATTCTGAAAGCTGAATCCTGATTGATTTACAACAGATGAGCTTTCAGAGTGCAGATATAAAGCTATAGGCATTCTTGGTGCTCATAAAAGGTTATTTTAATGCCATTATTAGCGCTTACTGGTTACCTGGGTCAGATCTAGATACAAAATCTAGTTCCAGAATGAAACATTTAGTTCCAGATATCAGTTTCGAATAAAGAATTCTTCTTAGGGCCCACACCATTTTTCACAAAGAATTACTATGAATTCAGTGCTGTAAAACTTCATTCAATTCAATTGAAACCGAATGTGGTACACATTGACGATTATTCCACTGCAGTAAACTTCATATTCTAACACATAACCTTCGCTGACGTACAGAACGGGTAGCATTCAGTTCCTCATTCGCTTCCCTTCAAATCGAAGCTCAGTTTAACCACCACCGTAAGGTGATCTTTTAATCAAGGGTGGCTTTTATCGTATCAAAGAACGCTCACTGGCAACTCTTCAACGAATGAATCAGTGCCATCAAAAAGAAACGGAAATCATCGCAACAACAAAAACCCGGCATGGCTCATTTAACATAGAATCGACACAAGTGCGAGAGCGAATTTCTATCGATGACATTTCTGAGAATCAAAGGTTAGCACGCTGCTGTGGGGATCCTCTCTGAAGCAACAAACGGTCGCTTATTCTCGTTTCGCGATCCGATTCTGCATGGGCAGTGGATAATTGCGATAGAATCATTTTACTATTGCCGCTTATTCTAACTATGTGCATATAACCTTTGTATAAGTTGTGTCTATGAAAATGTCTGTGAATGCTCCACACAAGGGTTTTGAAATATTGCAACCTAGTATGAGAATCATCAAGTTGAATCATCTATTCGATTTTCTGCGATAATTGTCAACTTGCGATTCTCTCTTGGAAAATTCCACACAGCAACGATCATTAGCAGACTGTAATTTTTTTAAGGGCGTGAAATACTCAGAGAGTATGAAGTGGAGCGAAGAAATGTAGCAAAATTCTCTCACGGTTCATGCATTGAGCGACTCGAGTTCTTGTAGCATCTTCTACCGGATTGAAAATGTTGTTTACAATATAGCAGCTTCTGTCAAATGTTCGGCAATCACCAACACTGCTTTTAATATAAAATATTCCTTACAGTTGAATCAGAGCGGCCTTCAAATCAGGTTTATGCAAAAATTCGAATTGATTCAAAATAATGGATGAAAGGTAAACCAGTCATGATAACTGGAATATAAATTACAAACTAAGATTCTTGCAATTTTCATTTTTATTACTCAATCTCAATCGCATCTCAATACATTTCAAACTGTCGAAAACTATTGATTCAAACTTGCTGGTGATAATCGAAAACTCAAATGAGAACCGCCACCCTCTATTCATAATTCTGGTCGGAGACAGTTGATGTCCATGCTTATTCATTCTAACTTGCTCGCTACCAACAGTGAAGACAATGAAGCAGGTAGACTACTTGGCACTTGAAACTGGGAAAGCAAAACTTCAAGTGACTAGGTACGGTTATTAAATTGATGATGATTTCTGGGAGCTTTATTTGAGTATGGAAATTAGGTTTTACCGCACTGACTATGACATTTTCCTTCTCTTGGTATTAGCAAATCGGCCTTTTGCATATCGCCTTTGCACACCGTTCGCAGTTCACGCAGTGGTTGCTCTGATGTGCACTGTTCGCAGTGTGTGTTTCGCTTTAAACAAGGGCAATTACATCAGCCTTCAATTGTTGGTCGTTTGCATTGGAGAAAAGTACAACGAAAAGTGATAAACGATGGAGAAAATTTTACAAACCAGCCTTTTAAGAGTTATACATGTTTACTGAAGAACTATAAGAATTATTCAACTGTTGAAATATGCACACCGCAAGTGAAAATAATCAGTTTTGTGAAGCGTTTGCAGTGCGCAAATAAAAGTTTGCGTTGTCACTAACACATTCAATGACGGGCTACGCCCGCACGAAACGCAGAAATAAAAGTTTTGATGTGGAACACATCGTCATGCTAGTATGGGTGTCGTTTCGAAATATGCAGCGCAAAAAGGAAAGAGTTTCTAAATGAATATACTCGGTTCACGCACTCTGAATCCTATCTGGTAGTTTATAATGAAATATTGTGTTGTTCAAGAAATTTAAAACAACCGAGACTTCTCGAAATTGCGTGATCAATCAATGATAAAATCTCTGAAAATATGTTCATATGGGGCCGGAACAGGGATGCCAAGAATTATAAATAACAATCTGTATACTGATTGAACCTGGTACCGTATGCAGCGGTGAAATTTAATTTCACTTAAGCATCACTATAATTGCATCCTAACGCAATATCTTCATTGAAGTACTAGACGAAAAATGGAAACTGCCTTGCGTTTTTCGAGTTTTAATTTACGATATTTCTGATGGATGCTAACTTCCACCAAGCGATCATCTTACTCATATTAAACTACAAAAAAAAGTTCGAGGTTGTGTAACAAAACGCGACCGATTGCGATGCAGTAATCAATCGTTAACGAATGTTATATTAATGGTCACGATTCTAGGTTATACACACAAGGAATACTATGTTTCACCGAATATTTGTACTGATTTGTAAAACCATTTTTAGTTTAAATATTTATTATTTTGGATAGTGTTATAAAGCATTATGTCTATTATTCCCTACACATTCGTTGTGTGTTCTCATATTTGAAATTGGACTTATTAATATTATGTATTTTTTATTTAGCCCTTATTTTAATCTACATTTTCCGTTCACCGGAGTTGTGATCGTGCTTTATAAGTAAAGTAAAACAATAACTTGTCATATAAATGGATTTTGGAAATTCATTAATCTTGCTATAGATTAGAAAGATAACCGAAAGCTAAATAAAGATGCATCGAATTTACTGGTTCAACGGTTAGCAAATTGAAACAAATATTCTATACTTTTCGCGTTGCTTTGCTATCTATGATAATACACCAGCATTACTAATTTTATCTTATCGCTAGCTGGTGACATGAAGCATTTATACAGTGGAACCGAGTGTGAGACGGCACCAGGTATTTACAACTTTCGGAGGTTATCTTCATACCTATCTTGCGTAATTTTCGATATGAAAGAAGATAGCGATTAGTATAGAAAAAAATATCAAACCTTGAACAGTTTACCTGAATTATGTCATCAGCCATTGTTTCTAGAATACTGAAAGAACCCGGTCATATAAAAGCCGGCGAAAATTTAGTACTGATAAAAAACAAACTGTTGAGCAATTCAATCGAAACAACATTGAAGTGCACCAAAAGTCTATCATATCGTAGGCAAGAGGTAGTAATCCGAAACCGGACGGACAATCTAGCTAACGCGCCCAATTACCGGAAAAGAGCCGTCAAACTCAATTTCAGTATCGCTCACAAATGATGCATAAAGTAGATGCTTTGACGCTTTCGGTTCGTAGAGGATGGTTTTGTATGGCTAACGTGATAACTCTGTCGGTTTATTTGAGGCAGGATCTTTTCCTCATAAATCAATCAATGTTCATTTATTACACGTGGTTGCACGTTCTTGTGGTGTACTCAAGCATCAATAGATGAGGTCGCAAATTCAGATCAGCCAGAATTTGATTGCCGTTTTTGTTTGCTCTAAACAGTTCAATGGATTTGGTTTTTGCCTTTCTCTATAGAAAGGTTTCTTAACTATTAAACGGCAAGAGAAAGGAAGTATCACACCTTTAGGTGGATTAAGAAGGGTTAGGAAACATTTAATTTTTTTTCAAATGGGAGCGGGTCATTTCGCCGAAAGAGTTATTTCGGCGAAAGGGTCATTTTGCCGAAAGACCATAATTTTTTACGGAAAGGGTAATTTTGAATACATAACATATTATTTTAGTGTAATTGAATTGATGTGGCGCAGCCACATAACCGAAGCCGAGATGGCTCGGCGGCACGCCAGTTTGCCCGGTCTACTGAAAGCTAGGTTTCTTTGCTTCAGTTAGGTTCAGGAACGAGCGGAAGCGAGGTCGGATAGCATACGAACAAAACGATGTGGCGAAGCCGCATTAGATATTTTTCATCTGCACTCATTTATCAGAAAATACCGCAAACAATTGCCTGATAAGTACACTAATAAAGTCAACATTTGTTTGGGAATTCCGTTCTGAGGATCTTGAATAAACCTACACACTTTTAAATTTTTACATGTTATTAGATACACATAAATGGATCGTCGCAGTTCACGCAAATTTACGTGGAAGAACATTTAATATTGTGTCTAAAACTCCATACATGAAATTCATTGAAATAAAAAAAAGAATACTGAGAGCAACCCGTCGCGACTTGAACCGAGAATCATTGGATCGCAAAGTACGTCTGTTAATCGACCGAGCCACAGAAGCATGCATCTGCTTGGCTGGTAAAAGGCGCATTTGAATTCATACAGTCGCACCTGCTAGCAGAACGCAAGTTACAGTCGAAACCAGTAAAATTCAAGCTCATCTAACATTAAGTCATTACAAATGAGATTTTCCGTCATTTGACAAATTAGGTCTTTATGAATTACATCGTATGAGGAATTAAGTCACGTGTATTATTAAATTTTTGTTGGTGTGCACAAAAATGATTCAAGTCTCTGGATCATTTCAGAAGTACGATTGTAGGTCAACTGAACCGGAGTGAACATAATCATTTTTTATTTGTCTTTTTTCTATCAATTCCAATCACGAAATGAAGACTAATGAAGAATTCGGCGAAATGGATTTCGGCGAAAAGACTCTTTCGGCGAAATATCATTCGGAGAAACGGCTTTCGGCGAAATGATCCAGATCCATGAAGAACCTCAGATACGTAATATTTTCAGTAATTCTAGTTGCTAAAACCCAGTTATTCAATGAATTTTCTTAGGGTACTATCAATTCCAATTTTTGGGCTTTGTGTTCTAGGTTAAAACTGGAATAAAGTAAACGAGCGGAAAAAGGCGAATGGGTAGTGTCAGAGACTGGAGGATGTGAATACGAATAAAACCTGCATGCTTTTTTCGCAAATCTCCAATTAGTTCTGATTCCTGAAATTATTGTTTTTTTTTTGTAGATTTACATATTCAGTGGAGGAAATCATCGCATAGCTCTTTCATAATACTTTTACACTTTAAAATATAACCGATTTGTGAAATTCATCCGATGTGAAGTATTTTTTGCCACCATTTTTTCTGATCTACACCAGAACCTGAATACTGGAAATTTACGAACCGGAACATAATTAAAGAACTAAATTCGGAACCTGGGCTCCAAATTTAGTTTCGAAATTCAAGTTCGAAATCCAGATCAAGAATTCAGTGCAGTATTTAATTCTAGAATTCTGAAAATGAACTCTTTCTCAGAATACCGGTTCCAAAGATAATTCTAGAAATTTCTCAGAATCCCGGTTCCAAAGATAATTCTAGAACTGAACTTGATTTCCGAACCTGAATTACGGAACTGCATCCAGTCCCAATTTCTAGTTCCAGAACCGAAGTTTCTAGCTCGATTCCAGCAAGTAGATTCTGAATCTGAATTTAGGAATTACATTATGGTTCAGAAGTCAGTTCCAAAATTCTGATTCGGAACTCAGATCTATAATTTGGTTTCTGAATGCAGATCTAAAATTCATATCTTGAATTTTATTTGAAATTGAATTTTTGATATTAGTTCCGAAATTAAATTAAGGCACTAAATTCAGTTCCGAAATGTAGTTAAGAAACCAGTTCCAAAAATCAGGATTCAGTTCCAAAGTTTAACTTTTGATCCCGTATTCCGGATTCAAAGTCTTACATAATAATTTTAAATTGAGTTCAGGATTCAAGTGTACCATGGTTTTCCTTCTATCCTGGTCCAGTTGAATATCGGACTGAGATTACCTCAAAACCATCATCCGAATGCGGAAAAGGTGAGCAATGAGTTTTCCTCATTGTTTCCAAAAGTTTGAGAAAACTAAATTTTTTAGTTATTTAAGATTGTAAGATTGTTGTAAATTCTATCATAAATTGCTGGTCCTATTTCAGATGGCATGGAAAAAGAAATCTTCTACAGGGCGAATTTGGAAAAGGCGTCCCATAGTAAAGTAAGACGTATTCACATCAAGAACCTGATTGAATCCTTCTGGTGGTGTGATGATGCCTTTCTAATAAACTTATCATAAACAATCGGTGCAAATTTCAAATTTTTGACAATCTGGTTCTAGAGCCGGAACCCGGATATCGTCATAGTCGTAAAAAGCTTTTACGGTCATCAAATAGCCAACCCTACAAGTACTAATAGTTTTGAAATAACTTTTGAAAATTACGTGGTTATCTGTGTCATAGAATTTTATCAACATATAATAAGTTCAGTAACAAAAATATTCCAAATGCTGTGCATTGATAATGAAGGCGTTTGCGTTGCGTTGTGACGATGATCTTGACGGATGCACATGTTTTCTGCTGATTGACCAATAAGAGCTGCTTTGAATATGGTATTGGGAATTGATACCATTCCAATTTAAATTGAACATTTCATCCGTAGGATATCCATCATTACCGGCTGTCCCAATCTCCATCCTTCATAAGAAAGGATAAAGGATAAGGAAGAGAGGGAATGTTGATGGTTCACCTACTTTCCGGAAGAACGACGACTCATCATTCTTTTTCATTGATGATATGGATTGGTAAGGGGTCTAAAATTCGCTCTAAGCGAGAGATGGGAAAAATATTTGTCATCTATCATACGTTCAAACGTACGAGCTTAAATATATAATCGTAATTATACACACAAAAGTGAACAATAATATAATAAAACGATCTCACAGGTATTCAACATGCTGTATGGCAGCCCTTAGGTACTTGATCAACTTTTCATGCCACGATGCAAGAGACCGATATGCTGGTCGGCCCTCATCACAGTTTCCCCGTCGAGTTCTAGTACCATGTGCAAAAACACCGTGCGCAGTCGGGTGCTGCCTACCGAAATTGTGTACCGTCTTTTCGAAAGGGACAATTTTTCACTTGGCTGTGATTCCAGGCTGGTGCATAACGGAAGAATCAAACTGTTAGATAAGCTCCGTTTCCGGATACCAGTTTCCGTCAATACGAATTTGCTGGATGTCTGTTTCGTCTTTCAACAGTTTTAACCGGTTTAAACACGCATAACAACATCCTGTCAGCTGTTTGGACTTAATTCTAACACCACGAAAAACTAAGAACGTGGAAATTTGACCCTTTCGATCTCATTTTTTTTTTGAGATCTCAATAACCGACGGAACCTATTTTGCACGAAACAATTTTGATGTGAGCGAAAATTTTTCACTTCCGACACGTACGCCTACTGCGATCCTTCGATTCAGATCAACATTGTATTATTCGCTGTGCATTGTTCGTAATAGCGATGGCGGTTTCTTCTTCCGTGCCATTTCGTACCGGTTTTGCATCTTCATTTCAAATGAGCTCTGATACTCATTGCCCTGTAATTCCGGAACAGGAAATCGAATCCAAATGAAATAGCATAGGTGCTTTTGAAACAATGAGTGCAGTAATGTAAATCAGGATTTGCGAAAATCGATTAAACCGTTGCTGAGAAATCGAAGTAAGCTCTATTTTTGGAAAGAACGGGATCGACTAGTTAATATGGTTTTCTGTGTCATTAGTCGTGTGAAAAGATTCAAATTGGCACTCATGTAGCTCATGTAATGGATTTAGTAGTCGCTTTTAGTTATAATTGATTGAAATTTAAATTATTGATATACTGGTACTGCTAGATACCTATATCTGTTTGGGAATAAGTAGTCTTTTTATTGATATTAATCGTTTCGGGGTAGCCTTATTTTGTGCTGAGAGCACTTAACCAGTTTTAATTCTCTCTTTGTGTCGTCTTTAACTCGTCAGTGCATAACAGTCTATGGCGAATGGTTATGCCTTTTAGCAAATGAACATAAATTGCTAAGCAGACGTAAAGTTTCTGTTATTTGTCTTTACTGACGTGCTAAACGAAAACCGACTCAAGCATTAGGTCGTTGTTACTTAGCACCGCCTATCTGAACTAAACTCAGATGTATGGAATATAATAATTTCATGTCCAGAGGTCTTTGTTGGTTGATTTCGACGACTGAAGGTTTGGATACGATCGACAAAACATTGCATTGGTTGCAAACGGGAGTATTGGAAAAATCCAAAAATGTTATTGATATAGCGTGAAGAAGATTTTGATGCCACTCTGCGGAAGTTGTCGCTTTTTTGAGTTTGTAGTTATAGAAGTGCCTTAGAACATCAGTGTAAATTCACCTGGTGAGGTGACAACAGAAAGGTAGCAAAAAGTAGCGGATTGTAATTTATCTGCAAATCGATGGTATATTGTTAGTTTCCTTCCTTCATTCAAAGAAAGGTGCCCACTTTACACTATATGACACTAAAATTGTTTTCGATGGTGGGTTCGAGGAACCTCGTGTGTTTTTTATCATTTCTTTTTTATGTAAAACAAAATACAGTATAAACTCAGCAATAGCTTGAAAAGTGCTACGAGAATCTGCTCCATAAAAAACAATCATTTTCCGGTAATATACTGAGTTCAAACGTGCTCGTACTGACACTGACACTGACGTACTGACACTGGACACTCCGGTCAGCCAAATGAGGTAATTACACCGGAAACCGTACAAAAAGTTGTGAAATCCACAAACCAAATTTGCATGAGTTAGTTTGTCAAATAAAGTGCCTCGTTACGATAGACCAAAAACGACAACGTACCGTTGAGTTGCTGAACTGTTTGGAACTGTTTCAACGAAATAAACAGGATTTTTCACATCGATATGTGACAATGGACGAAACCTGGATTCATCACTGTACTTCGAAGTCAAAGCGATCGTCAACCGAGTGGACTGCAGTCGGTGAGAACCGTCCAAAGAAGCCAAAGCCGCATATTTTGCATTTTTTGCATGCTCATGGACTTATAGACTACTTTGAAAAGGTAAGGCTATCAACAGCGAACGTTGCATTGGCTAAATGATGCATTTGAAAAACAGAATCGGTAAGAAACGACTCCAAATGAAGACGAAAAAGGTGCTTTTGACAATGCGCCGTGTCGTTTATGTCACTTGCTATTATGGCAAAATTGTGTTAATTGGGCCAACGACTATTACCTGTTTTCTAGGCCTGAAATTGCTCCAAGGAAGTAGATTCCACTCCAACTAGGAAGTCATCGTAGAAACAAACGCATATTTTTTAATTGTTTTTTTTTTGGTTTGTCTGTAATGTATAAAACGTTGAGATCTGGTGCTATGCCGAAATTTTCGATTTAAAGTCCAATGTCCAAATTAAAAAAAATCGAGATTACACCAGATTTGGACGTTTCATGCATTTCTGAAACAATAAGCATGAAAAAAAATTGTTTAGTTTTGCGGTTTTTTTACGCAGATTTTCGAAATTACGCGGTTTTTTTCGCGTGGTTTTTTTTAACGCGATGCGTATCCCCCGCGTAAAAAGAGACCTCAGTGTATTGCTCTTGAAGGAGACACTTTCGAACAGAAATACAATATTCTGACGGTGTTTCTCATTGCGATTTCTGCTCGAAAGTGCCGAAACCAGGGATGGCATTATGTATCTCGATTCGATTCAATTTTTTTCGAATCGACCATGTTTCGTATTATGGTTCTCGATTCGAACTCGATCATCGGGCTTCGTTCGACTTCACTCGAAGAGGTATTAGATTATCGAAAAGTTTTGGTATTATGAAACCAAAACAATCGAGCTCGTAAATGACTAAACTCGATAAGAAATGGTCGAAAGCTTTATTGCTATCGACTTTGAATTTTCGAATGCGTTTCTTTTCATTTAAAGGTAATTATCGATAGCATCATGGGTTTTCATAAACATATTAGCGTTGAAAATCTTTATTGTAATGAACCGTTATATATATATATATATATATATATATATATATATATATATATATATATATATATATATATATATATATATATATATATATATATATATATATATATATATATTGATTTGATATATTTAGCATGTTTGGCATATTGTTTAAGAATCATATCAATTGAAAGATGCATGGCATTTAAAAAGATAACTAGAGTAAGTCGAAAATAAACTATGTCTAGTAATTGTGGTTTGTAATAATACTTCTGGAACCGGTGGACGGAAAATGTTACTCAAACGGATAGTGGGAAAAAGCGAAGAAAAATGGGATTTTTTTTATTTATTTAGACTTTTTTCAGTCTTATCTGAATTACTTATAATGTGTTGTGATTTTCTGTGCTATATTCGATTTATATTATTCAATTAACCAATAATCTTAAAATGAAATATGAATTTCGGAGAATTTAAAATGGGTATTATTTACTTATCTGGAAAACTCTTAGTTTTAATGGTTGGATTTAAAGATTAACTGATAAATTTTGATCAAAATTGATCACATTTATCAGCTTGCACAGGTAGTATCATTTAAATAAAATTTGTATGTGTGCAAACAATAAATACTACAATGAATGATCTACTCCTGGCATACTACAACGAAAGCTGCAGAACCTAAAAGCCTTTGATTAAAACTACATATATGGACGACGTAAATTGTATTTGACTTGTAACAAAGCAACAATAATTTCCAAAGTTTATCTTTAGATTGTCATATTGTTCCAAAAAGAAACTTCGCATTGCAAACATTTTTCTTCTTTCCAGTACTTGAACTAAATAAATGTAATCAAAAATATCCAGTTTCATTTTTTCGTGATTGCAATAGCTGGGTTTGTTTATTTTTATTTGACAGTTCGAACAGCGCTAGTCGAAATCTAGTACCACCTTGTTAGGGTCTCGATCAAGCGGTCGAAAGCGATACGTAATGCCACAGTTCAGTTGAATCGACTTCGAAAATAATCGTTTCGAGAAACTCGATTCGAGATGCATAATGTCAGCCCAGAACAATCCACGCCACCAGTGTTTTTCAATGAAAAAGGCCATATGTTAATGAAAAAAGGTTAAGTTTTCCAAAAAGAAAACGTGTTTTTCTTAGTTACTAACCGGGACTTATTGATCCACGAGTTGATTGCGCGAAAAATCGATCAAATTTATTGACCATTTCATGACATACTTTTGTAGCTTGTATATCATATTTATAGCTGTTTAGATTTAATATAATAGATGACATTCCTAGTAACTGTTGCCAGTCAATAAAAAATTATATAAGTTTAAGATATCGTTCTTTATAAATGCTCGAATTGGTTTGTATTCACGGTAGTAAAATAGTTCCGCTTTTTATGAGATAATTCTGTGCGTAAGGTGAAGTTCAACATGCACGTGCTGGTGGAGGTGCGAATCATAACAACAGACTAAGAACAAGGCAGATCAGAGGTTATCAGGAGAAGATAATTCTTTATTCTTACCCGACAGTGACTGATGAATCGATAGCTCGAGATTGTACAGACACCTGCTCAAATGAGAATGATACCTGTGGAACACCTTTATGTCTGTGAATCAATAATTTGTGGGAAATGGTTTGGATGTTAAATGATGTTTTCGCCTTCAAGTATGCTACGATTTGAATGTTTAATTCACAGTGATGTGAATCCGGTGATCGTTTTTAATCCGGTGATTAAACGTTTTAATTTTGTACTTACAGCTTTCATTTTCCATTAATTTTCCAACGGATACATCGTCTAACGGACCGTTCAACATTGTCGACAGTAGTTCTTCGATGAACTCTCGAACCTTTACTTTCTGGTTGTTCGAAACTGAAGACGTGGAACTGTTAGCATCGTCAGAATCTGAAACGGATTATGTGTTCAGTTTTCAGATAAGGCACGTTATTTACATACGATTACCTGTGACACATAAACCCAACATATCTTCATCTTTCAGATTCACTGGTCCAGGATTTTGCAACCGTACTGTTAACTGATTTAGCAGCCATTCTCCGGCCTTCTGCTGAATTACTCGATTGGATCTGCAGTTTTTGCATTCCCAAATGCCAATCGCAGATATCCATTCGCAGCATCGTTTCTCTTCACTCCGGCACACTAGTTTTTCGCAACCACGACAAGTTGCGAAACTGAGAATTTTCTAATTAGTATCGATTACCAGAGAATATCGAATAATACAAGATTTACCTGTTACCATCTTCGATTTTTATGTTTGTGTTACACATGTAGCAAACAACATCTGGTTTCCGAATGGACGAGCAACGCCGTTGGCTGAGTTTACTGGAAATTGTAATTAAAATATGCTGGATTTAATATCAAAAATCAAGAATATCATCATTTATAAACATAATATTTAAGTAGCAACGTTAGTAGAGGGATTCCAAGCCATATAAAAATTGCGAAGTGTTGAACTTCTCAGTTTGAGTAAAGTTTAAAGCTTGTTATCGTCAGTAGAAACAACTCGTAAAGTCATGCATTTCCTTATAACATTTGATTCGTAACGGGATTGAAAGTACTAAATGTTGGTTTACGTGGTTTATGAACGGTCCCTTGCAGCCTGTAGGCAAAGGTGCTATAAAAATTTATTCAAATTGAATTCTGTTCAGAACAAGTTGAATTGAAGACTGAAGTGACGAGAGAATATGAAATGAAATAGACTTCAAAGTATATCTTGATGGAATGGCATTCTTGTTTCTGTTCCTAATATTCATTCATTGTGGACTTTTTATAGCGAATTTCCGAAGCAAACATTGATCACCTAAAAAAAGTCTGTATGAAAAATTTGAGTTAAATCGGACATGGGTAAATGATGTCAGCTTTAAAATCACAATAGTGAGGATACTCAAAATCAAATCATGTCTTATAAATGCATGGAATGTCGAGGAAAATCGACTAGGACTTTTTAAGGGGTTATATACAAAGTTGATGAGAAACAGTGAGCTAAATTATCAAATATTTTTAAATGTATTATATTTTTTTATTTATACGATATATTTAATGAGGCACACTGCCTCAGCATAAATGTTTTATTTAAAACGAAAGACAGTTTGTTGTGATATTCTCATCTACTAAACGTGCTTTATTTTCTTAGGCTCGTGGTGAAAAGGCAAAGCGAAAACTGCTAAACTGAAATAAACAATGTGGTGAAAGAAAAAGCCATTGTCTTGCCATTTAAATAGTCTCATTAAAAAATCCTCGGCCATTAGTATTGTAATCAAATAACCTAACAGTAGTTTTCAAATGAGTATAAGGCGTTCGAAATTGATTCTTTTTTATCTCCGAGTAATTTTAACATTACATCACTCGAGCCGAAAATGTACGCCATAATCTTCTAAGTTTTATTGACATTGTTAGCTTTAAAATAAGCAAGAAAAATTTGCTTCGAGAAAATTCAGCCAATAAAAAATGTGCGGTTAGTTGGTTACGTCACTCATTCTATCATGTCTACAAAAAAAAAAATTAATGTGTACCATCTGTGAAAAACATTTAAAAAAAACTGTCATTTTTATTAAATATTCATAAAAATCTGTAGAAATCTGTGAATTTTGATAAAATCTGTGTTCTGTAACACAGAATCTGTGTGGCAAAATAGGCAAAAAATCTGAGGTTTTGTAGAAAAATCTGTGAATATGATCTAAACTTCGGTTCAGTCATCTCCAAGATAATTGTGCGGTAAAATATTTTTTTCAAAACTACATGCATATACACGCCCGGATATTTTCCGATCTCGTCGAGCTGAGTCGAATAATATGTAACACTTATGGGTTTCCATAAACCAAAACTTTGTAAATAACTTGACAATCCCTTGACATGAGACACAACCTAAGTTAAAAATTGCAATTTTCAACGAAATGGCCAAATATTTGTAGAAAACAGCATTAAAACTTAGATCACTTCGAACCATGATTTACTATTAATATGTGACATTTGATCAAGTCATCACCCCAGTTCGCTTTCACATCTCATCCAAGTCAGTCGATATAACAAAACCGCTTACGTTCGGGACAGAAGAAACCAAGTACAGTATTGTGTAGTGAACAATAGAACGACCTCGAAATGAGTGAACCAAACGAACAAAAGCTACCGCCGACACGAAAGAATACAATTGTTGTTGACTTCAGTCAGTGCAAAATTCGACCTTCGATACGAGAACTAGAAGGTTTGCTTAAGGAGCAAATGCATCTTGACATTAAACGTGTGCATTTACTTCAATGCAATAAGACAAATAATGTTATTTAATACATCCGGTTTTATAAAGAGTTGGATGCACTTCAATTCGCAGAAGACAATAACAATGTGCACTATGTGGAGCACGAGAACATTAAGTACAACATTCCAGTATATATGGTAGATAGTGCTATAGAAGTGCGTGTGCATGATCTTCTCTCAAGCGTCATCGATCCTTATATTCGTAAAACTATGTCACAATACGGAGAGATTCTCTCTATCGAAAAAGAAAAGTGGAAGAACTTTTTCCCCGGTATTCTAAATGGCGTACGTTTGTTACGCATGCGCTTGAAGAGACCTATACCTCCTTACGTGACATTCGGTCAGGATAAAAGAATCCCGTGCAAATCATCACCTATGACTATCAGATGGCCACATGTCAATTTTGCCAAAAAGTTGTTGACTACGGTAAGCCATGTGATAAACTGGACAAGGAGACAACTACACCAAAGGACAACGGTACTTTCTTCACACCAACCACAAGCAACCCCAATACATCTGTAACAGCCACCAACAACAATGGAGCATCCCCTTCAACGAAACCATCAGCATCCCCTATAGAACAAAGTACACCAGCTGCAGTTAACAATTTACCCTCCAACCAACCAGCAACTACAACCAATGTACAACAAGGCACATCTACAGCAACTCTCAACGAGCCCAAGACTACGATCAACAAGGAAAACGAAAATAAAACGGAAATCACACACAACACCGACGATGATGAGGATGATGAGATAAACTGCGGACGAAGTGACCCCCGATCTTCGTTGGATGGAAATGGAAACTCATCTCCCCCTAGTAAAAAAGTGAGATTCAATAGCAAAAAAAAATTTTAGTAACAAAAATGTAAGCCAATCGGCCACGTAAAGCTTTTACGCAAAAAGGCCAGAATAAAAATTTTATTATAACAAAAAAAGTCATCACCTTTTAAAAGTTCAATAAAGTTTTTTAAAGTTAACATTTGATATCACTAGATCGTAGACTTTCCACTATTAACATATTCATTTGTCTGTTCCACACATCAGGTGACATTCGTACGACACGATTAAAGATCCTAAAAATTACACAAAATCGTTTTATATTATTGATTTGTTAGATGAAAATTGAACAGTGGTTTGCACCGCCCACGAATAGCTCTTGACTCCTGAAATATTTTTTGTCTGCCTAGTGCCAACAGTCATTTTCACCTGAAATACTAATACACTTCTCAAAGACGAATATTCTATCAACCTTTTGAAAGGCTAACTATCCAATGAAATATTTTCCGAACATATTAGTCGTTTTCAAGTCTATACCTGAGTTAGTCCTTTTTAAGACTCAAACCCAATATCAGTCTTTTTCAAGACATAACACATGGATCAATAAGTCCCGAGACTAACAATGGAAACAACATTTTTTTTGCAATTTTTTTTTATTTCATCAACATAACCTTTTAGGGTGATACAATGGTTCCAACGTTTTTCCAATTTTTCAATACCATGTTTATAAAAAAAATTATCTTTCGCTTCAAAATAAGCTTCAGTTTCAGCGATGACCTCCTCATTTGAGCCAAATCTGTTCCCTGGAGCATTTTTTTAAGATCAGCAAAGAGCCAGTAGTCATTGGGGGCTATATCTGGCGAGTATGGGGGGTGGGGAAGCAGATCAAAGCCCAATTCGTTAAATTTCGCCATTGTTTTCATCGACTTGTGGCAGGGTGCAGTTGTTCCATCGAAAGCAATTGCGGCACCCACTTGGAAAAAACCTTTTTCATGCTCAATTTTTCATGAAGGATAGTAAATACACTTCCATATGATATCTGTGTCATCTCAGCAATCTCACGGAGCTTCCGGTATAACGGCTTCCACAGGTCTACCCGAGCGTTCCGCGTCATTTGTGTCGGTACGACCACGTTTAAACTCGGCGAACCACCGACAAATCGTTGCTTTTGATGGACAAGAGTCCGGATAACATTTTTCAATCCATTGTTTCGCTTGCACGGTGTTTTTACCCATTAAAAAACAATGTTTTATCAAAACACAAAACTCGGTTTTTTCCATTTTTTAAACAAACTACAAAACGACTTTACTCCAACCTCAATAACTCAGCTGTTTCTGGTCGGATCGACTTAAAATTTTGACCCGTTTCAAGCAATGGTTAGTACTCTAGAAAGACGTGGTTACTGGTTTACTACGAGCGCCATCTCTGCTTTAGCCTCGGGACTTATTGATCCATGTGTTATTCAAACTAGGAGTTTACTCCAAGACTACTTTAGCCTAATTTATATACTTCGAATAACTTTCACAGAGAAAACCAGGGCACAGAAATCAGAATCTAAACGAATCGGCTCAAGTGTCACGTTTCCCTGGCTATATGAAGATTTGTAGCTCTCATAGCAATGCAACAAGCCCAAGGTTAAAAAAACGTAAAGACTCCCTTTCCGTTCAACCGACGCCATTTTCAGTCTATTCAGGAAACTTAAGAAACTAAAGATTCTTGCAAATCGTTAAAAACCAATTCCAAATATTCTTACGAACCGCGAAAAAGCTCCAAAACTTACTAGTTTGAGAATGTTCATCCAGGCTCCTGGTAATGATGGAATTTTTAATTTTTTTATCAAAATCTTCCCAAACAAATGCTGTGCATTTTCTTACTTTCATCGGAGAACCATCCATTTTACTTTACTAATAAACTTTTTGACAAAATTACCCTATTAAGAATGAGGTCTCATATAAATGAGAATTATATTTTTATACAGGAGCAGTTTAGATTTAGTCTCGAGCATTCAACTACTCATCAACTACCTAGTAGTCAAAACCACACATACTTAGGTTGAAATTTTAGATTTTATGGTTCCATTGGTTGCTATGAAATTTTTGACGGATCTGGCTTTAGGTTCCGGAATTATAGGGAGAATATAGCTGAAAATTTCAAACCGTCATTTAAAATGACGAGAGAAAATACGAAATCATTTTTAAAACTGATCTTATATACAGAGTTTCTAGGTTAAGTGCCATACAAATTTACTTGCCTATTCCGATACCGGAAATAGTACACAGTGTACAAATCCATTACCGGTACCATTATTAAAAAATCACGATATCATGAAACTACTCTTCTCACATCATAAAAAAGCTGATTCCCCATAAAAAAATAATTCATTCCTCATGAAATAATTGTGCATAAACTACTATGACTACCGATTGGAGTAGTTATGAAGCAAGTTAAGAATATTTCATACGCTTTTTGCTTCGCCGTTTAAAGTGACAGTATAATTTTTTTTAACAATTTCCACCCTGTAATTTTGGAGCCGGATGTCCGGATGATCCGGATGAAATTTACGAATTCAATATGGGACCACAGCTGAAACAGCAGATGTAAAATCGCAAGATTTCGTATTCGATTATGCGGGACGTGTGCACTAGCCAGTTTTGCGTTCATTACTTTAGTTGGGATTGATTTCGTATTTGAGAATTTACAAAAAGGAACATATTTCACATCGCAGTCTAGTATTACGTCTGGTTGTGTGTATATGGGTCACAGAATATAGAGTCGTAAATTTCAGGACCCACCACAAAAATTGGGCTTATTTTTTTTCTAGTATCAGAGAGCTCTAATCTTCCATCAATGCCATATTTTAATATAGGTACATTTCAACAACAAAGGATGGCGGTTCAATGCATACGGCGCTGGTCTTACAAGCCATTTGTCATATGTTCGAGCCCCGACCTGGAAGTAGTACTAGTCATGCAATGATTCTGTACACAGATAAAAATGTTTTGTGAATTTTAATCTATTATTATGATCATATTTGGAGCAGACAATTAAACGTAAAGTTACTTTATAATTCTGTAGGTTTAAATATATTTTAATCGCAAAAGTAAGCGTTAATTGAAAGACGCAGTTCTATTGATTGAAAATTTAATGGAATCCAATTTAATTTTGCATCGATCACAGTTTTCAATCTAACTTTCGTTTCAACCCATGTCTGTTCCATGTCACTACTGATTTACATGTCGTGTAAATTTCATAATTTCTTTCTGTGTACGCTAAGAATCGGCTGCGAGGTCTGTTGAAACAGAAAGGCCAAATTCTACAAAAGGAATGTAAAGCCTAGACTTTGCTTGAAATTTCAACAACATATGTGCGTGCTTAAAAAAACTTGTTTGAAATTATGATGTTTAAAGCAGTGCACAGTGGGGTCAAAAACGATCAAAAACGCGAATTTGCTCAATAATTTTATTAAAACCTAAGCAAATATTTTCACAGATAGTATATCTTATGCAAAAATATACTATCATTACATTACTTTGAAGACTAACTGCAAAACTCTGAAAAAATGAATTCGACTAATTTATGTTCATAAGTTTGATAAATGGATTGTTTTTTTATAAGACCGGCCGCAAATACCTGTATTCTTTTTTACCCCAAATCATTTTCTTCCGTGAATTTACAGATAAAAGTTCTAATGATCGGTGTTTGGACCAATTATGGCTAAACAAGACAGTTCTATGTTTCACATATAACCTCAAAAAATAGTTAACAGAGAGTCTCCATGATCGCATGAATCGTTCTACATCGTTTTACCCCAATTTTCCCACAAATATAATTTTAGGTTGATTTCAGATTTACAATCCCGAAGCAGATCCAATATGACCTACCAATATTGGTTCATGTTACGTACAAAACATCTGTGATCCAATTAAACACAATGGGAATGACAGTACTAGTCTTTCTAAATACGTGGAATCGATTTTACTGACCATTTTAAACAAAAAAAAACCGCCACCTATTGAGAGTAAGACCAACATCCTTCGAAGTTAGTCCGATATTCTACCCAGACAACCTTAGAGTTAGTATAGAATGTAAATTTAGGGTTAATTTAATGATATGTTTCATTTCTGTATCCTGAAGCTTTCGAGTGTTTCTGGCTCACAGTAAAAAGAGAAAAATACAAACGCCTCGGAAGCTCTTTACACGGCTCACTGCAACTGTCGCAAGATTTAACTGTAGTTGACTTCAATTTACATGGCTGTGAGTTTGTCTCTTAAAGTTCCGTGACATTTGTTGAAAGGCCTCAGTCTAAATCGGGACCATCAAATATTCTAAATGGTTTGGAATCAGCGATTCCAGATCGAGCGCGCTGAATTTCCGTATTCCATCTAGTATCGGGTTGGTCATAGAGGAAAAAAACAGTATAAATCCGTATAGCTTATTTTACATTTATTATATTTTTTTTATGTAAGAATGAGTTTTTGGTGTTCAAACGATTTTTTTATTATTTAACAAGAAACAAAAAATATTCCAGATTAAATTAGCACTCATTGAAGTACCTGAACACAAAAGGAAAAAACATCCATGTCGAAAAAAGAAGTTTCAACAGCCAAATGTCTTATAATTATATGAAACGTCAAGATTTTGTATTATCTGGTTTTTTTTTAAACTCGACTTTGAGACTTGGAAAATTTTTATGATTTCTCAAATGTTTGTTAGCTGAAACTCTTAGAATTGCATTAAACGTGGAGATCTGATGTTATGAGAATTTTATGTAATGCTAGGGTAACCGACAACAAACAATAATGTCGATTTCGGAGACTTTAAAACTTTTTCAACTCCCATCGAGTCGAATTTTTCCAAGACAACAAAAAATTGTGAAATGACACTATATCTCGACGTTTCAGATAATTGTAAGGTATTTGGCATCAAATACTTTTTTGTTTTTTATTTTGGAGATCTTAAAATAAGTTCCAGAAAGCCGATTAAAAAACTGTTTTTCGGGATGACACTAAATCTCGACGTTTCATTCAATTCTAAGACTGTAGGCATTAAAAAACATTTTTTTTTCCATACTGGATATTTCATGTACATCCCTAGCCCCCTCCCCCAACCCCAACCTTTTCAAACTTTGACCACCGGACGGTTCCTCTTACCCATACCTGACTCAGCTCAAATTTCAAAATTAAACTTTTGAGCACTACCGCTCAACGAGATCAGAGATGACCCTGAAATATTGGCACCTTAATAATTAATATATAGAAGCTGCAACAATCTGTCGAGAAGAGAGAGCAATTGAAGGAAAATAAGAAGCATGAGTGTATTGTATGAAAGGAATACACAAAACTTCAACTTGAGCAGAAGTGATGATGAGCTCACTTCGTCCGTGTCCCTTGTCGCCATTTCTTTTTTCAAGTAGCGATTTGTCAGTAATGCTATCATTCTCCATCAGTTCATATCTCATTGCTAACTAAAATTGTGTTGTAATTTTATCATCAACTGCATATTTGCTGTCGTATGTACGCGAAAGTGATGACATTGTAAGGGAACACGTATCCACCGGGTGACGCCAATCGAGTCCATACATTTTCTAACTTAACAGAGTGTTTTGATGCTTGGTTTAGTGTTTATATGACCAACTAGGGATCTCTCAATGAAATACCAATGTAATAAGGAAGAACGAATTAGTTAGTCTGAGCAGGATTCGCTGGTTTGTCGAGTATGTAACTAAAATAAATGACAATGAATTTTAAAAAAATTTCGATTGAACGAACTTATTGTGATGTAGAGAAATATGTGAGAATATTTAGCGCAGTTTCATACTTTGAAATGTCACATTTGCAGGAGATTTTCTTTTACCAATTTTGACTACCAGGGTTTCTTAGTGTTTCAATTTGGTAGTTTCTATTAAACTTTCCCTTCATTCAACATACGTGTTAAAAATATGTATTCTTAATATTTCGAGAGAACTCTTTCTTATCAATTTCTTTTAGTATCTAAGAATTGTTCTATTTTACTAAGTTAATTTTCTTTTTGCATATTATTTCTAATCTTCAGTTTTACAATTTGATTGATAAAAAACATCCCACGCGAAAATTAATTAAAATTACTATATTAGGAATGAAATAAATCTGCCTCACTGCCTTTATGATATATTGAATGAATAAAAACGTAAATATTTGATCTGATTAATCATTTCTTTCTTGATAACAGGTTATAGATCTTCAGTTAGATTACTTCACACTACTACAAGAAAAACCAAGGATTTTTTTTCCGGCAGCCAGCTTCCCAGATAAACTTATTTGAATATATTGGTAGTAGGTAGTAGGTTTCAAAATAGTTTTTCATCGCGCTTTATGTTAATTTTTGGTTCAACAATAGTTCGATCTTCGATATACTATGAATTACTATGAATTAGGTATTGACAAAAGTAGAAAAATTGACAGATGAATGATGTGCCAGATCTCCTGATAGCCGACTGTCTGTAGTTTTACTAGTTCTAGAAGTTTGTCGTTCCCTACACCTTATTTTCTATTGAGATCGTTTTGTTTATCAAGACATATTCCAGATCTTTTCCCATTGATGTGATACTCGTGGAGATGCAGTGGTACCTGCTGTCTCTAGAAACAACGAGTACCGGACTAATATTCCTTCCCTTCCTTAGTAGTACAGCCGGTATCGTTATTAAACATATAATGAAAAGTTTTGAGTGGGTGGGTATGCACAGTGAAAATGATTTGCTTCTTCCAAGTATTATCATTTTCAGTTCAGCTCAACTGAGTTCAACTTGCGCAGGTTTTCAATGATTTAACCTAATGAGATTTGTCGGTCGAAATCGGTTCGAGCCGATTGATCACGTTCCTCTATCATGACATTATAAAGCAAGAAAAACTTTCCGTAATATTACATTGGTGGAAAAAACAACGACTTTCTTAAAAATCTGTATAAAATCAGTATGTTTTGCAAAATCCGTATGAAATTCAGTAATTTTTTCCAATGTACTTGAAAATCAGTAGAATACTGAAAAATCCGTATATCTTGTAACCCTGTTTGGAATGGGAAACAATTATTACTTTAGCTTTAGACGCATAAACTATTTGAAAAACTAACAACACCGGCGAATATTCATGCAATAACTCATGCGGATTGATAAAAAAAGGTATCATATTACTGCAACGTGGATTAAGAACGTTTTTAATCATGATACAATGCAATGAATTTTTATCTGTGTAGCCACAAATTCTAAAATTAAACTTGCATCAATTTCGCATATTACCGGTAATTTGAAAGGCCTTAGTACAACACTAAATGGATTAAAGCAGGTTGTTTTTTTTTCAAGAAGACTTACTTTTGGTGAAAGAACACCAATTGCTAGTGCTTATATAAAACTATTAGATTATTAGATAGCCTGGGAGAAAGACGGTGGCGCAGGTGGCAACCAATCGCTGCTCAATAGTGGGGAAACGTGGTTTACGTGCAAACGCGTTATGCAGGTGTAGCTAACAATACGAGCGAATCGTGGTTTTTAGGACCGCGTGTCGCTGTCTCCGACCGTCTAGAAACGCTCGAGGGACGCACTCTCCACTCACGATCGTTTTATTTCTTTCCAGCGTGCCGATCGCCACAACCTCCTAGGCTAGTATGCCGTGCAGGACAGTGTGAACCGTTTGTTAGTATTAAATATGGTGTGTATAGAACTGGTTTGTTACAACAGCACTAAAGAGATTACTAATAAGTTTCGAGTGAGCGATTGCATCGTCGCGAATTCGACCCTCCGATCTTCGGAATAGATCAGTTCTCCGCGGTGTTATATTTGCGTAACGTGTATAGAAGAATGTACTAAAAAAAAAAACAAAATGCTTCTTTCCGCATTTATGGTGGAAACGTTAACCGTCCTCGTGGAACCTCCACCTGGAATTAGTGGAATGTCCAACAGGCACCAGTTACCGTTGGGGAAAATCCAACCGCAGGCAAACATTGGCGTGTTTATGTTTTTGTTTATGTTCTGTGCAATCGAAGTGGTCTTCATTAAGTTCATTTCGTACATCACCCAGACTGGAATCGCTACGGATACTAATGCAACTACGAGAGGAACACAAACTCAGACGGTGGACATCGGAGCGGAGCTCAACAACAACAACAACAACAACCATGTTCCCGTGGAAAATATAGTCGATCCTGTGGGACGATCAAGTCGACAGATCCAAGTCGTAACGGGCTGATGATCATGATGCTGATAATATGTACATAAAACAACGAGACAATTGAAGGGACTGAACAAAAAACTGTACATCGCACACATTATTGCCTCAGTTGGGTTCAATGAGATAATGGTAGGCATTCAGGACTAGTGATTTGTGTTAATGGCCAACTTGGAATTACGTTGGCAATCTTGTATGGTTTGCTTTCTGGTGTATCACGCGTAATACATTCGTTTAAAGTTATACCAAATGTGTGGAAATAAACAAAAATCCCACATAGTAATGAGAAAAATAAAGCAACATTCAATAAAAATATAATCCTATAAGTTGATCATATACTTTACTTCGGGTTTTCGGTGAGTTACTCACATGCTTGCCGTTTTCTATGTAAATTTTGATGAAATATATCCATACGGTAGAAAACTGAACAATTTACTCGTTTTTGTGTTGTGGAAAATATTAAAATATTTATTTTAAGGACACATGCAGGAATAGCACCAGAGTACGAAACTTATAATGACTTCATATTCTAGTTTAGCCGGTTTTGCAGCAGTGCACTGTTTTGTAGAGTATCGTCTTCATAAATGTTCAACATTGATTATTTGTTTTCATTTGCTCTGTTTATTTAGTTGAATTAAGAAAAAAAAAACACTAGTACATCGCAACTCAAATTGAACCCTTGCTATATTACCAGAAAAAGAAATGTTTAGACTTCCCCCCATTGCTCTTCTATTGCTACTTTTGTCTTTAATAATTGAATTTCCATAAAACACAGGAAGACTGAATGGGGCTGGAACTATTTTCACTTCCTTTCGCTTACTGTACCTTGTAGGCATACATAAACGCTATTACCCTTTGAACACATTCTAATTAGGAATCGCCAACGAACAGTAGAAAGAACATTGCTACTGAACAGGAAGAGAAATTGAAGCCACTTCTACAAAAAAAAATGCGTACTGGTGGCTTCAGTTCAACGGACGGCTCGTTAACTTCGCGGATTTCTCCCGTTATTTTGCAACTTGGCTTTTCGAATTCATGATCTATAAGAGTATTTTTTTTTTGTTTTAATAATCATTGTATGCTCATAAAACCGTTAATATTTTTTCATTGATTTCAGTATTATACCTTTAAGTACGCTACAGTTGAAACTAGTCTACTTCTACAATCAAACGACTTCGAAAAGCTTACATAAATATTCCGAAATTCAAAACTTTTCTAGAGCACATAATTCTTCATCTAGCGTTTAGTTGTTAGTTCCGTTTATCCAAATGACACACATGGATTGTTAATATCACAAAACAATACAAAAAATCAAGGTTTCACAATGCTTTGTTCTGGGCTTCCTCAATCGAATCGCACTCATTCACACGTTTATCCGAATGGTCAGTTTATTGTGGCCAAGCTGAACAAAGTTCTATCATCAACTGACAAATTGTGTAATTCTTCGCACATTTCCACTCCAGGAAAATGAAGTCGAGTGTCCAAAGCCAACACACCTTCATCACAGGTGAAATGTGTGCGGGAGTAAAATGGTTAGAAACGATCCCATACAGAGACCATTGCATGAGTGGAATAAAATAATCAGCAAAATATAAAACAATAATGAAAACATTACAAAAGCAGAGGGTGATCAGTGAATCGTGACAATATGAGAGAAGTTTACCGGTACCCACCAACGCAAACGAACTTGTTACAAATACATTACTGTTACAAAACACCTTACGGTAAGAAGAGTAGCATTGAGATACGAAAAGTACATTTAAAAAGTGTCGGTCTTCTTTCTTCGCGATTTATTTCTTATGCAATAGTTTATTGCGAAATGTTAACCTTCCTCAAGAAGACTTCGAGGAAAATACCTGCAGGCCAGTGGCGTACATTAAAGGCCTATTGAAGCCACAGATCGCTCAAGTCTCACACATTCTCTCTGCCATTCACCTGGACCAGCAGTGGCTAGATCATCTGGTCACATATTTCGTCCAACCGCTGCTCACAATCACCAACATGATCGCTATGATGTTTTTATTTCCGTTTTTAGTCACACTTACCAGGTTGCATGACCGAATCCATGATCGGCGCTCACCTGCAGTTAGTACGCGGCAAAACGGTGAAGTAATCATTCGCCTTCTTCACACTGCATTCTATACAGACTGTGGCTTTCATGCCGAAACTTGTCTGAGTGAGACATGCCTAGGGGTAACAAGCAGCGATCGAGGGATGTTCAAAATGTTTTCGACGGCTGACAATGATTTTTGTCAAATCTAGGAGCCGCTATCGTACAAATTCGTTAACGAGCGAAAAGATAAAGCTTGCTTCATTTAGAATTGGAACAAAGACAATTGCCTGTATTTCAGTTATTTATTATTGTATTCAAGATCTTTTTTTATACAAATGTAGCGTTTTCTTCATACTTTTATGGAAAAATACGGATAAATTATTCGTCACGGTTTTGAAGAAATTCTCGAATTTTTCCTGTAACACGGCTCAGTAGGCGGCGCACACCTTCTTCGTCCATCGTTTTAGCTATCTTATTCCACCAGGTCGTCATCTGATTGATGTCTTTGACAACGTTTCCCTTTGCCTTGAGTCTCCTCTTCATGATTGCCCAGTATTTCTCAATAGGGCGGAACTGGGGGCAGTTGAGTGGGTTAAGGTTTTTCGGAACAAACTGGACCACTTTCTCTGCATACCATTCTTAAACGGCTTTGCTGTAATGACAGCTTGCCAAATCTGGCCAAAACATTACAGGATGGTCGTGGGATCGAATGAACGGCAAAATTCGTTTTTGGAGACACTCTTTTTGGTATATCGAAAGTTCAAATTACCCTTTTTTAAATATTGTGTCTATTAACTTTGACATGAACGCTGGATTCGTTCAAGAATTGTATCAAAAGGCCTTTCATTCGTCGAGCCACTACATCGTTTTGCTTAGTATTCAGTCCTGAGAATCAATATTCTGTTCTAGCGGAGTGAACATGAGCAGTGATTATACCAGTATTCTTCTTATCGTTAAAGCCAATGTACAAAACAGCAGATCTCACAACTAATGGTACGGTACTCTTAACAATCCTTCACTCCAATTATTTACCGATAATAATAACTGAAGCTATCATCTTTGAATCTGCACTGAACAAATTACCGACAAAAAGAAGGAATGTTTCGCAATAATCGAAAGAGAAAGTAAACAAAGAGAATCTCTCATTGTTACATTCGTCGTTTTGAACATTTCATACATAAATGTCTTGAATATGTGCATCCTAAGCAGACCGTTTTGAAGTAAACCACTCTTGAAAACTTACCCGAATCGGCTGAACAAACTTCAGCATGCTAAATGCAAGGATCTGAACTCATTATTTCAACAGCAGAATCCTATCATTGATACGTAAAAAAAATCGTTATATTATTTGATTTGTTCAACTCACGCCCACGATGGCCAACATTATTCATCTAACTACACCTACTGGTAAAAGATATTAGAACTTTTGTTTCTGCTTACGGTATAGCTAAAACCGTCATGTGCATTCTACCATGAGGTCATTTGGCAAGTAATGATTTTGATACCCTATTAGGCACGTGTTTCCAAATGACGAATCAATCATGCATGTAAAATCTCCACCCAAAACTACTCGTTGCGCGCCAAACGATTTTCCAACGATCTAGTATTCTTTTCTTCAACGGCGAAATACTGAGCATCTCCTTGCGCGCCAAACATCAATTGTAGATCTAGCAATCATTTGCAATTTTTTTAACGGAAAATTCCATTTTCCATACAAAATAATTTAATGGATTTTTCCAGTTTTCCGGCAAGTTTTGCATTTTTTTTATGTACGAACCCGGCGGCGGTAGAAACTAATCAAACAAAAAAAAGAATCATGTAAATCCGTCCATCCGTTCTCAAGTGATGCGATTACAAAGAATGATCTCTGCATTTATATATATATATAGATAAAATAAACATTCCAGTTAAAGCTCAAATCATAGATTCATTGATTCCTACAATTTTGTTGGCGGTAGAAGCCTATCGCTTAGAAATGGAATAAACAGGCATATGCGAATATTTCAAATTGGAATTATCTTGAACGTATTGTGCTGAACAAGAGATTTCATAATATTTCTAAAGGATGTTGGTAGCATGAAAATTCAAATATGAAATTTTGCCACCCGCATACGCATGGCTGCCAGACGGCTTACTAAACGCTGCCAGCTGGAAAAATATAGCTGGCAAACATTCTGGTGACCGACTGCCTCACCGCTGGCAGTTATACAACTCAAACGATACAACCGTATCCACCAGAATTTTTCCACATTGAAATCTTTGACATTTTCAGCGAAGGTGAGAAGATAAAAACGCTCGGCTAACTTAGATACAGGCGACATTGTTTTGTCAAATAGGATTTGACAACCGTCACTGAATCAATTTTGGTAGCCGTCTGGTGGCCATGGCTGCCCAGGTAGCCAAAACGCTATGCGGGCACGTGCGAGATAAGCATAGCATGCTTAGATGGGACCGCTATGCGAATAAAGCTTGCTTCATTTAGAATTGGAACAAACTTTTGCTCATATTGTGGCGCTCCTGGTGGACGGATTTGGAAGCTCTTGGCACCCACGTGTCGGGAATTTTGTCAGCTTCACGTATGATTTTTGACATTCCGAAAATCGACTGTACTTTGTAAACAATCAACATGGAAGTCGAAAGAAGGAAAAAAAATTGTGCACAGTTATTTGGAAAATCCATTGTGGTCTGCATTTAGGCTAGCTAAACAGCTGAATTTGCCCAGAAATACCGTATGGCGCGTTATCAAACGGTGTAAGGAAACATTGACGACGATTCGGAAGCCTCAAGCCGATCGTCGGAGTCGAACTGACGACCGGAAATTGCGTGGTAAGATTTTGAAGACGATTAAGAGGAATCCTAATCTGTCGGGCCGTGATTTGGCCAGAAAATTCGGTGCTGCCCATAGTACCGTGAGGAGAACTCGACTCCGGGAAGGAATCAGGTCGTATCGAGCTAGCAAACAGCCAAATCGGACAATGAAACAGAATAGTGTGGTCAAAATTCGTGCTCGGAAACTATATGACCAGGTGCTGACCAAGTTCAACGGGTGTCTTCTGATGGACGATGAAACCTGTGTCAAGGCTGACTTCGGTCAAGTCCCAGGTCAAAAATTTTACTTGGCAACGGCCCGGGGGATGTTCCAGCCAAATTTAAATTTGTTTTTGCCGAAAAATTTGCAAGAAAATTTATGATTTGGCCGGGCATTTGCAACTGCGGCAAAAAACGAAAGTTTTCGTTACAAATAAGACAATGACATCGTCCAAGAATTTTTCATTTTATCGCTAATTCGTTAATTGGAAATTTATCCTGTCATTATAGTGGTTTTCAGCTGGTCATAGAATGCGACGGAATCGTCGCATGATTGCGAAATAATGAGCGTCAGAACCACTGATGCCAGGTTTGCAGATTGGTATGTAAATTTGCAATTTCGTTTGTTAGTAGACTTTGTAATTAAGACTTTTTTGCAGATTTTCGAAATTTTTAGAAACAATCGTCCATTTTAATGACTTTTGCTATTACTGTAGGGTTTTCGTTTGATTTTTTGTCATACTTCTAAATATTGAGGTCGCATAGGACCATTTCTAATACGCAGACGCCTAAAATTTCACCTGGCATCGCTGCCAGAAAATTGGACAGTTGTTTTAACCCCTTCGCTGTCTGTTGTATTGAAATTAACTAGAATTAGAGGCAAAAGAGAAATTAATCGGCTGTTGCATTGAGGCCAATTGCATTTTCAACTGGTAAAATTCCTTAGCGACAATTGTTATTTCATTGTTCATCGAAAGCATCAAAAAATGTATATCTGTCAAAGACGACCACCTTTTTAGAGTAGACAAATAGCACAATCGATTAAAGCACGAGGTTTTGAAAACCAAGGCGTCGATTATTACAAAATATAAATTAAAAGGGAACATACTAAGCACAAAATAATCATTATGTACGATTCAGACGATCAGTCTTCTTTTGTCACAGTCAATCTCCGTCACCGGCACCGTCAACATTAATTACATGCATTGTTATGGAGCCATTCACACGTAACGTCACCGTCACGGAACGTCTTGACGGACGGAACGTGTGAACGTTCCGGTAAAGAAAGTATTAAACTAATTTTGACGGAAGCTGCCGTTCCGGTGACGGTGACGAAAGGATGCGGATCGTCAGAATCGTATATTATGTAAAATAAATAGCACACGCTTAAAAAATCCGTGCAAGTTGTAGCCGTAATCTGCCACTTACGCATTATCAATATGAAATAATTATGACTGAAGTTTTCTTAATAATAAATAAAAAATTTAGTTGTTGTAACGGTCAATTTAAAAAATATTTTTTTCTGGCTTGTGGTCTCGAAGGGGTTGAATCGATGCGAATGACAGTTTCGCTATCTTTGCGGCATTTTGTCGCTATCTTATCGCATCGCAATCTTTTCTAGCCGACAGTGAAAATCACTATATCATGCTACGAACATTCATCAAACACGACTAAGTAATATCACTAGCGGTGAAGCAGGTTATGGACAACCGTTCAAAACCAATTTATTACTTTCGATAATCCCTAAGGATTTGCTATTAAATTTTTAAAAATTTAAAGTATTTATCTTAGTCATCTCTTTTCCATCCATCTGTTTATTTGTTTATTTGTTTATTTAGGAGCAAGAGAAAAGCCCGCTGAAGCTGAGATTTTCATTCTCCTTCTCCCGCAAGCATAAAACCTTTCATCTTTTGTATTAACAGATAACATTTGTCCAAATGATACATAACGAAATCTTAGATTAAACTTATTTAAACTACAAAGCTAACTAACAACTATTGATATCGTCTAATTATCTTAATAAAACTAGCGGGAAAAGATTCGAAGAAAACAGGTTTTAATGGAGTTACGAGATAAATTGAGATCAAATTCATCAGAGCAAGTATTGAATACGCGAAACATATTCGAAAACGGTTCATTGAAACCATAGTTAGTTCTAGCACGAGGAATTCTGAGAAAGGGATTAAACCGCAGATTACGCTGACGAATGTCAAAACTTAGCTGTTGTGGGAGATCTGAACAATCAATTCGAGATTGGATGAGGTCCGCGACGAAAACAGCTTTCAGTGTATCACGGCGGACAGTTAGTAAATCGAGGTGTACGAGTCTACATCGATTTTCGTTGCTTGAAAGATTCAATGGATCTCTCCAGGGCAGGCGACGCAGAGCAAAACGAATGAACTTGCGCTGGACAGCTTCAATGCGCAGCTTATCAGTTTGGTAATATGGTGCCCAAACAACGACAGCATACTCCAGTGTAGAGCGAACTAGAGCGCAATATAACGATTTCAGGCAGTATGTGTTATTGAAATTTTTTGAGATGCGAAAGATGAATCCTAGCATCTTTAATGCCTTAGAGAGGGTATATTCTATGTGACCTTTGAAACTAAGTTTTGAATCCAATAACACTCCTAGATACTTAATTGATGTCTCCCGTTTTAGTACAGCTTGCGAAATAGTGTATTCATACATGGTCGTGGTTCGTTTACGAGAGAAGGAGATAACGGAGCATTTAGAGGCATTCATAACCATTCTGTTGACGTTGCACCAGTTAGAAAATACATCCAACTGTGACTGCAAGAAATTTGAGTCTTTCGGATCTTTGATGAGATGAAACAGCTTGAAATCGTCGACGAATGTTTGCTTCATACATTGCAATGCGAAATTCAGATCATTTAGATATAGTAGAAATATGAATGGTCCTAGATGGCTTCCCTGAGGAACGCCAGAGCTCACTATGAATGATGGAGTAGCACAGTCGCAAATTTTCACGGTCGTACTACGACCAGTCAGATATGATTCAATCCAATCCATCATCCCATATGCCAAACCTTTAGTTTGAGATAAATCTACAATCTCTGTTTAATACACTGACTCGAAGGATGAGATGGCAATCGGTGCGTTTGTTTAGTTTTTGCGTAACAATCGGTACGGTTTTGAGATGGCAATCGGTGCGTTTGTTTAGTTTTTGCGTATATATATAAATGCAGAGATCATTCTTTGTAATCGCATCACGTAAGAACGGATGGACGGATTTACATGATTCTTTTTTGTTTGATCAGTTTTTACTCCCACCGGGTTCGTACACCAAAAAAAAAAAATAAATTACGAAAACTTGCCTAAAAAGTAGGAAAAATCCATAAAGTTTTTTTGTATGGATAATGGAATTTTCCATTGAAAAAGTCGCCAATGATTGCTAGATCATCGATAGGTGTTGGGCACATAACGAGTTGCATAAGTGTTTGGCAGCCGAAAAAAAGAATACTAGATCGCTAGAAAATCTAGTCGACAAAAGGGCCAAACTGCAGATAAGAACCTCTCTTTGTTTACTTTCTCTTTCATTATTACGGAGCCATTATTGCAAATTCAATATAAATATACAATATAAATCGAAAGCTTGTAGTTTTACCTTGAAAGTTTTGCGAAGAGTAAAGTGTCAAATATAAAATCAGTTCCGTAAACCGCGAAAGAAAAAGTAAACAAAGAGAAACACTCATTTGCAGTCATTACTGAACATTCAAAAGAAGACAGTCACAATTGTTTTTGAGTTTTACTTAAGATTCGTTCTATGACTCAAATTTTTTCCATTGCTATGAATCTATCGAGAAGAGTCTGTATACTGATAACTTAAAACCATTATTTATAAGATCTGCTGTTCCTGTTCAATACATTGGCACAAATAATAATACTAGTACTGGTACACTGATTGCTTATTTTCGCCTCACTGTAACATAAGTATTGCACTATTTGCACATTGATTCTCTGGTCTCTCATTGCGATTCTTAGAGCGGCGACTTGATCCGAGAATCATTGGATCGCAAAGTACGTCCATTAATCGACTGAGCCATGGAAGCACGCATCAGCGTTTCTTACACATAAATTCAAGCAATTGCACTTGCTAGCAGAAAAGAAATAACATTCGGAACCAGTAAAACTCAGGCTTATCCAGAATTAGGTCATTACTAATGGAATTTTCCGTCATTTGACAAATTAGGTCTTAATGATTTACATCATATGTTGGATTAGATTCCCTGTAAAATTCAAAATTTGTGTGTGTGAGTATATTTAAATGAATTCATTGTTTATTATCAGGTTAAAGAACAGTATATTGAATGCCACTGTCATTTGAATTTTTTAACGTCCAGCAATTTATCATTCCATTGCTTTATTTTTAATAGAACATTAATCTGACACAATTCGTAACATCGATTCACTAGGACTTTGTTATGGTATTAGACTAGCGGTGAGAGAGAAGAGAAGTAAAAAAAAGAATTTTCCTCCTGTTGATCTAAAATGATTTAACATTCGGGTTGAAAAGTCCTATTGCGTCTGAAAATGCAATGACGACTCAGTCACGAGAGCAGCCATTGAAAATTTGAGAAATCAATTTGAATAAGAGAAACCGTTATTCCGATCCTGTAAACTTAGGAACGGCTTCGTATTCAACAGAAGAGAAGATAAATAATATTACGACCATTTGAATCTCGGCTGGTCAAATCTCGGCAAAATTTTGCCGAGATTCGGGAAAAAAGGTAAGTGTGTATGTTACATGCGCGACGTCTAACAGCGAGTATTCTTGTACCGCGAACGACATTCCCCGTCGAGACAACCACGGAAGTTAAACACACCATTCGACCTACTCTCCTATGAACTGACAGCCGAGATGAGTAAACAGAAATAAGAGAGAAGAAGACAAAGTTAGAAAAAAAGGTTCACGTTCTGTCTGGAAAAATTATTGATTATTATTGATATTATTGATATAACTAAAGCTACATATAATCGCTATTTAGAATAACTTCATAGTGGTAAGAATTAATTATACAACTGTGCAGTGAATTATATCTAAAATTAATACTATTTAGGATTCGAAACTAAAAATAGCAAAGTTAAAACTTAACCTAATCGCGTGAATTAAAACTTAAAGGTTAAGGTAAAATTTGTAAAATTGATCAATCTAATACTAAAAAAGTAAAATTAGTTCTTTCTGAAGGTTCAAGTATCGAGTTCCAGACAGTTTCTTTGATAAATTGTTGGTCGGTAGCGAAAAGACACTGCAGTAAGTCGACTTTATTATTAAAAATGAACCCACTTTAAATCATTCTCATTCTTTTAGAAATTTGTAAATCTACCATTAAAGTTTTCACAAAGCAGAAACACCCTTTTTCTTTATCGCCAACAAATTACAAATTTTGCATTATCATGACAAGCCGAAAGTCTACGAAAGGTAGTTCGACAAATGTTGATGACGTAGCTACGGGTTTCAGCAACATGAACCATCCGGAAACAGCAATTTCTTCGGAGATGGTGGGACAAATGGAGAAAGCTTCTAAACCAAATTCGACAGGTCAGGTAGAGGCAATACCACGTCAGGTAATCCAGCTTCAAAGCGAGTCCCATTCGAAGGTCGCAGTTGTTTCCCTTCCTAGCCAACAGGTAACCACTAGTAGAACGGAGAGTTATAGAACTGGTACAGTTCCTAAATTACAAAAGGCGCAAAATAGTGCGAATAATAAGAATAAAGCCAATGATGTAGTTGTCACGCGTAACTTACGCCCCCGCGTTCGCGAAAATAGAGTCAGTAGCTGTAAATTATGCGAAAATTTCGATAACGATAACATGGTACAATGCGATTTATGTGATAGTTGGTACCATTTTAGTTGCGTCGACGTGAGTGAGTCAATTGCCGAAGTAAGCTGGTCGTGTCCGGGATGTGCAAAAGTGATAAGTGCAAATGTGACGAATGTGCAAACCCCCAGTGCGATGATACATCTAACTAGTGAACCTGTGAATCGAAGATTAACAAATGTTCAAATACTAGATAATCCACCCCCCAACGCTGTTGTTTCGTTAAGATCGTCTGGTACTACAAGCAAAAGTAGTGCTTCCAGAAGGAAAACCGAATTGCTGTTGAAAAGACTGGAAGAAGAAAGAGTAATCCAGATGCAGTATTTGGAACGGAAATACAAGCTATTGCAGGACCTGGAAAGCGAGAAATCTTCTGTAGCTAGCGATTTGGAATCCTTTGCAGACAATATGTCAAAGGTGCAGCAATGGATGGAAGATACGGGAATACACGGCAACGACTCGGGACTCGTCGATTTATATCCAGAGGAAGACCCCGAGACAAGTCATCAGCAAGAAAGTCATAATCATCCTGGGTTACGTGCAGAGCCACCGAAAGGGCTCATTGGCGGGGAAGGCCAAGGTCGAAACTACTCACAAAGACCAGTTCATAACTGTGTTAATCTCCAGAATTATCTCAAGCATAGAAACGCTGGCAATCCGAGGCAAAATGTCGAACCAAGAGTGACCTTCACTGGAACAGGGAGATGCGTGTCTACGAGGCCCGGAGTCTCGAACCAATTTACAGAACCGGATCCATACAATCAGTATCTGTACAATCGTACCGAATCACATCGCTATTCTACAAACCCGAGAGAAACCGGAACGTTTACTGGCGGCTTAGATTTCATCCCCAGACAAGGATCGACGCCGGTCCGTCAGACACTATCGAGAGTAACTGAGCCGGCGGTATCGAATGAAGATGGAGAAATGGTGTACTCGCTAAATCGAAGCCAGTTAGCCGCTAGACAGGCTGTGTCGAAAGATCTTCCGGACTTTGGTGGAAATCCGGAGGACTGGCCACTTTTCTACTCGATATTTAACTCGTCTACTCAACTTTGCGGATTCACGAATGAAGAGAATATGCTCAGACTGCGTAAATGCCTAAAAGGCAAGGCATTGGAAGCTGTGAAATGTCGCTTGTTGCATCCTTCGAATGTGCATGGGGTAATGCAAACTCTGAAGATGCTATACGGAAGACCCGAAGCTATTATCCAAGGAATCGTCAGAAAAATTCGAGCGCTCCCTCCACCGAGTATAGAGAAGCTGGATACTGTAATCCACTTTGCGCTTAACGTCGAGAATCTCGTAGCAACGGTCGAAGCATGCGAAATCAAGGACTTCATGTACAACGCATCCTTGAAGTATGAATTAATGGAAAGATTACCACCGACGCTAAAGTTGGATTGGGCGAAACATTCTCGTAACAATCCTACTCCCAATCTGTTGGAATTCAGTTCGTGGTTACGTTCAATCGCAGAAGACGCTAGCTCTGTTTCGATTTTCATCGGCAGCGAAAACCGTTCAAGAGTTGGCAAGAAAGACAGTTACCTGAACGTTCACTCTAGGGAGGACACTTCACCTTCTAATAAACCGTTAAACTCGCAGGATAACAGTAGATGCCCGGGGTCGAAAGAGCTTATGAAAGTATGCGTTTGTTGCAAAGGGAGTTGTTCAAACTTGGGCCAGTGTAAACGATTCAATGAACTCAGTAGCGACTCCAGATGGGCGGTCACACGAGAGTTCAAAGTGTGTCGAAAATGTTTACGAAAACACTACGGCCCGTGTAAGCAAAATAAGGCATGTGGAGTAAATGGTTGCTCTTTCCTGCACCATTCGCTCCTACACAGCGATAGAAAGTCATCCACCGATGAAATTTCTACAGATACCGCACAATCTGGGAGAAGTCAACGGGCAAACACGAGCTGTAACGTCCACCAGGGACAGTCTGAAGTCTTACTTCGAATTATTCCGGTATTTCTGCATGGCCCATCGAAGACACTGCGTGCCTATGCTTTCCTGGACGACGGTTCGGAACTCACGCTAATGGAACAAAGTTTAGCTGATGAACTAGGAGTGAAAGGACCCGCAAAAACGTTGTGCTTGCGATGGACCGGTGGTACTACAAGAACGGAAGACGTTTCGCAGAAGGTGACCTGCCAGATCTCAAGTATAGCAAATCCTTCTAAGAAATTCCCGCTGTCCAACGTACATACTGTTGGAAACCTACAGCTTCGACCGCAGACGCTGATAGTACCAGAAATGAAGCAAAAATACCGCTATTTGGCTGACCTACCTATAGAGTCATATCAAGAAATTAGTCCTCGTATTCTTATTGGATTGGATCACGCAAGTTTGAGTAACATAAGGAAATGTCGTGAAGGAACGCCTAATGAACCAATAGCCGTTAAGACTAGACTAGGATGGACCGTCTACGGCTGCTGCAAAACGAAGGCTACTTATGGTTACGTAAATCATCACACCGCACAACTATGCCAATGTAGAGGTAAGGCAGATGAGGACCTGAACGAGATTATGAAACAGTACTTCTCGTTGGAAGGGCTCGGAGTTAGTACACCGAACAAACTCTTACTATCTAACGAAGATCAAAGGGCAGGCGAGTTGCTGGAAACATTAACCAGGCGCATGAATGGAAGATATGAATCTGGACTCTTATGGAAATACGAAAGCGTTAGGCTTCCTGACAGTAAAACAATGGCATTAAGGCGCTGGGAATGCCTTAATCGGCGGTTGTTGAAAGATCGTGATCTAGCTCAAGTGATTAATTCAACTATCAGTGACTATCTCGTAAAAGGTTATATCAGAAAACTCACTGTCGAAGAACTCACGACCCCGCAAAGCCATATATGGTATCTTCCTATGTTTCCGGTAGTAAATCCCAACAAACCTGGTAAGACGAGACTCGTCTGGGACGCAGCCGCAAAATCTTATGGAGTATCTCTGAACTCCGTACTTCTGAAAGGACCTGACCTTCTGACATCCTTAATATCAGTGCTGATTCGTTTTCGTGAGTTTCGTATGGCGGTTTCCGGGGACATTCGGGAAATGTATCATCAAATCCTGATGAGGCCAGCAGATCAACACTGTCAGCGTTTTTTTTGGAAAGAGAAGGAAACGGACACAAATCCAAGCACGTATATCATGCAAGTGCTGTCATTCGGAGCGTGTTGCTCGCCAAGCATTGCGCAATATGTAAAGAATATGCATGCGAAACGCTACGAGCACGATTACCCAGATGCCGTAGATGCGATCATTCATCAGCATTATGTTGATGATATGCTGATCAGTGCAGAAAGTGAGGAGAAGGCGATACAGTTGGCAACTGATGTAAAAATGATCCATAGGTCTGGAGGATTTGAAATGAGAAATTGGGTGTCAAACTCATCGAGGATCGTAACCGCGCTGAACGGTGAGAAAACCGAAGAGAAAACCATGAATATCGGGCAGATTGGAACCACAGAAAAGGTTCTCGGCATGTGGTGGGATACATCGGCAGACTGCTTCACGTACAAATTATCCACACGACACGACCCCGATCTGCTGGCTGGAAGAAAATGTCCTACAAAGCGTGAAGTTTTACGGACCCTCATGATGATTTTCGACCCGCTCGGCTTGATCAGCCAGTTTACAATGTTTCTACGATCGCTTCTTCAAGAGATATGGAGAGCATCCGTCGACTGGGATGAGCAAATCCATGCTCAACAGTTTGAGAAATGGCTCAAATGGCTGCATGCACTTCCTAGAGTTGCGGATCTTAAGATTCCTCGATGCTATCGCATCGCAACAACGGCAAATGAAAGTAATATCGTTGAAATGCACACCTTTGTAGATGCAAGCGAAAATGGATTTGCAGCAGTTATCTATCTCCGTTTCGAGGAAGGAAACACTGTAGAATGCGCCCTCGCCGGAGCAAAAACAAGAGTTTCACCGCTGAAATTCCTTTCAATTCCGCGATCAGAATTGCAGGCAGCTGTCATCGGAGTAAGACTAGCAGACACAATCCAACGGTCTCTTTCTAAAAACATCCTGAAACGCTTCTTCTGGACAGATTCCAGAGATGTCCTGTGCTGGATTCAATCGGATCATCGACGCTATAGTCAGTACGTGGGAGCACGAATAAGCGAAATATTAGAAACGACGAACATTCAAGATTGGTGTTGGATATCAACGAAACTTAATGTTGCGGATGAAGGAACCAAATGGAAAACCATTCCAGATCTCAGCAGCACTAGTAGGTGGTTTCGTGGACCCGATTTTCTCTGGAAATGCAAAGAAGAATGGCCAGCGAAATTATCATCAGTTGGAGTCACCGACACCGAACTTCGACCGCACCTTCAAATTCATCTGAAGGTCCAGGAACCAGTTATTGATGTAGATAGGTTTAGCCAATGGTCCACTCTTCTGAGAACAACAGCATACGTAATGAGAGCCGTTAGGAACTTCCAATGTACCACACGAAGGATCCCTATAACCGGCGGACCACTCACACGAGACGAGTTAGTTGAAGCCGAGGCCTACCTGTACCGGACTGCTCAACGAAGCACGTACAACCGAGAAGTCTCCATCACGTCCGTAAGTCAACAGGAACAATCACCATCGAAAATCAGCAAAACTAGTCCTCTTTATGGCTTATATCTATTCCTGGACGAAAACGGCGTTCTAAGGAATCGTGGGCGAGCGAATGGTTGCAAATTCATTGATAGATCTGTCGCTAATCCGGTTGTACTTCCACGGAAACACAGCGTAACCAAGCTCATAGTGATGGACGTCCATAGAAAACTACTGCATCGAAACCATGCGACAATAATAAACGAGCTTAAGCAACGCTACTACATTCCTCGATTAAAGGTTGTTTACAAATCAGTGCGAAATGAATGTCAACTCTGCAAGAACGAACTCGCTCGTCCACACGCACCTATGATGAGCGATCTACCTCCAGCACGTTTAGCTGCCTACAGTCGTCCTTTCTGTCACATGGGGGTGGATTACTTCGGCCCAATGATAGTACGTATCGGTCGTCGCACAGAAAAGCGCTGGGGTGTTCTAGTCACTTGTCTTACTGTACGTGCCATCCATTTAGAAGTCGCTCACTCGCTAACAGCTGACTCCTGCATAATGGCTCTACGCAACGTAATCGCTAGGAGGGGAATTCCAATTACCATATACAGCGATCGTGGGACTAACTTTGTGGGTGCAAACAAAGAACTCAAAATGGCTTTAGAGGAGTTGAATCATGATAAAATTGTGGCAGAGTTAACGACATCACACACGACGTGGAGTTTTATCCCTCCTTTATCACCACATATGGGAGGTGCATGGGAAAGGCTTATTCAAACGGTCAAACAAAACTTGAACAAACTGCTTCCAAGCCACTTACCAAATGATGAAACTTTGAGAAATATGCTGATAGAGGTGGAATATATCGTTAACTCGAGACCATTGACAGATATCCCTCTCGATGACGATCAATCTCCAGTACTAACACCCAACCACTTCATAACTGGAACGTCCAATGGGTTGCCTCCGTGGACTTGCTTCAATGATAATCCGTTGGCGTTGAAGCAAAGTTGGCGCTTATCACAGGCAATGGCAAACCAGTTCTGGAAACAGTGGATCCATGACTACCTCCCCACAATAACTCGCAGAACGAAATGGTTTACGAAAGTGAAGCCAATCGAGATCAACGACATCGTAATAATCGTCGACATGAGGCTCCCGTGCAATAGCTGGCCCAAAGGACGCATAATAGCCACCAAAGTAGCTCCGGACGGCCAGGTGAGAATGGCTACAGTTCAAACAGCTCACGGTATCTTCGAGCGACCAGCCGTTAAACTCGCCGTATTAGACGTTGGCGTAAATGGGAATGCTGCTCAGACGAAGCCTAAGCGCATTGAAGGGGGGAGTGTTACATGCGCGACGTCTAACAGCGAGTATTCTTGTACCGCGAACGACATTCCCCGTCGAGACAACCACGGAAGTTAAACACACCATTCGACCTACTCTCCTATGAACTGACAGCCGAGATGAGTAAACAGAAATAAGAGAGAAGAAGACAAAGTTAGAAAAAAAGGTTCACGTTCTGTCTGGAAAAATTATTGATTATTATTGATATTATTGATATAACTAAAGCTACATATAATCGCTATTTAGAATAACTTCATAGTGGTAAGAATTAATTATACAACTGTGCAGTGAATTATATCTAAAATTAATACTATTTAGGATTCGAAACTAAAAATAGCAAAGTTAAAACTTAACCTAATCGCGTGAATTAAAACTTAAAGGTTAAGGTAAAATTTGTAAAATTGATCAATCTAATACTAAAAAAGTAAAATTAGTTCTTTCTGAAGGTTCAAGTATCGAGTTCCAGACAGTTTCTTTGATAAATTGTTGGTCGGTAGCGAAAAGACACTGCAGTAAGTCGACTTTATTATTAAAAATGAACCCACTTTAAATCATTCTCATTCTTTTAGAAATTTGTAAATCTACCATTAAAGTTTTCACAAAGCAGAAACACCCTTTTTCTTTATCGCCAACAGTGTAATTTCATCAAACAAACACTTTTCACGAAACTGTGTTGATTTCGCACTTGGCAACAGGGGTTTGAGCAAACCTGATATAAAAACCAGGTTTGAAACTAACTCGATTTTCAGTTTACCAACGATAAAGCTAGGTTCGAAACTGGCTTCAAACAAACGGTTTGACAGCAGTTAGAGTGTAAGCTGGGTTAGGTTTGGCATCAAGTGAAAACGACATAATACTATACGAACTAGATTATTTTCATGAACCTACCTAAAGTATCGATGACTTTGAATGATTAAATATACGCTGCCAACAGCTCCGATCAGCAAAGAAAGGCCGACTCCCGGGGTGAATTTTAATTCGTTGAACATGATGTCGTCGTTTTGGATTATGCTCAGGTGGAAACAAATTTTAAACATTCACTAAATTCAGCAAAGCGGTCAATTAAAATACAGTTCATTCACATTTCTTCAAACTATAATTGAAGTAGTGCATGTAGTGAGGCAACATTATTTTAACTTTCTTTTACCTAAAGACATCTTTCTTTTTTCGAAATGTTAGTTTGGATGGCATTAGAAAAAAATAGATACTTTCTTGCTATTCCTTTCTTACGCTTACTCAAACTTACTGAAATAAAAGATTTTGTGAATAAACTGTTCGGTGTTTTCGCGACTTGAGTTTCACTCGCAATATAATTAGCACTATACGAAGTTTAGAGATTAAAGAAAGAATAGAATACTTTAAACAATCTAATTTCCCGTACTATTTCATTGTTTAGATATTCTTATCTTACACTTTCACAAACAGCAGATCACCAGTTTATTGCCCCAACTGATCTGAAGGATCAATATTGGAGTAATAGCTTGCTTAATTGTCTACGCCGGAACTGCTTATAGCCATTCAAAAAACGCGAATCAATAGTTGTTTTCACTACTAGGCTTGTCACTCGCAGAACTTGCTAATCACTTCACCCGGAGTTTCCATTGGTCACTGTTGATCACAGTTGATCTACTAATTGGCAATGCTCGCCAAGGCGATTTACTTCCATTAGAGACAATCTACGGAAACGAAAATGTGTCGTCTCGAAATCATATTCACTCGCACTGACACTGATCAGCTCGAAAAGTGCACCAATTTTGCAGGTTTTGGTTTAACAATCGCAGTAAGATATGGATAACTGGACGAATTGTTGGCTGTTATCACTCTGGCTGGAATTCGTCGCATTCTCGCCGCTATCAGAATTTGTCACATGTTCAACTAAACACCCCATCTCTTGTATAAATCACCCACGCTGTCACCGTGTAGTTTCTACATTCATACTTATTTCATATTGGGACCTTGTTTTCCAAAAGATTGCGGATGGACAATAACTGTAGTTTGAACTTAGAATGAGCTACTTCACTGAACGGATGTATGCAAACCAGTAATTCTCACGTACCAGGTAATCAAACTTGTAGTACAATGTTTACATTGACCAACACACTCCTGCAGATAAATACAAATATAACTGGTGTGTGATAGGTGTGATAAAGTCCATGAGCCGTTTAGCTCTAGGACGACGTCATGCAGTGAACTGAATTATAAAGATTGATTTGATTCTCGCGCTTTTGAGATAATTAAATGTTTTGGCACATTCATAAAAATAGATTCTAAGATTTCGATTTTGGTTCGGTTCATAAACCGAACATAAATATGTAAATATTTCTGAAAGTGCATAAGGGTAGTAAACTTCCAAACTTTTTGCATCTAGGGTTCAATTAAAACTGTTTCTGCGTTTTTAATCGCATAGCAGGGGAGCATTTCTTATTTTACATGATGACTTTTCACTTCTGATGACGATTTTGTGGTTGCAGGAACGAGTTATAGCGGCCCACGAAGAGGTCATGCCAAATGATTAGGCAAACCGGTGTGCCACTAGAAGCATTATGCAATCTAATGCATTGATTAAAATCATTCCGTTTCGTTTCAATTCTACATTTATTTACAGAATATTACGAGTAAGCAAAATTGGACCCACAAAGTCTTGGTGCGCACACAAAATCGGTTGTTGATATTTCAATTAGTGTCATGTGCCGAGGAACGATTAGTGCTAGTTTAAAGTAACTAAAAAAACTGCTCTACGTCAAGCGACAAGACACAAGTCTGATCAGCTAAAGTTCGTACGCTCGGATCCATGACGAATTCTCAGAGTCATTAAGATCGTAACAACTAGCCATCCAATCACTGGCAATCCGGTGTGAAATCATTTAAAATAGATAGGCTGTATGCTGTTCATTTGATGCCCATACTGAATTTAGCATATGGTTCGAAATAGTGGAGCACATGGAGCAAGTAGGCTTACCTAAATTTACACACAAAAAAACTCGTTTCGCGCCAAACGATTTATTTAAAACTCTAGTATTCATTTTTTGCCCTTTCGGTGGGCAAGCATTTAATAACTCGATACGCGTCAAACAATGAAGATCTAGCATGCATTCAGTGAAAAATTTCCGATTCCATACAAAACAATGTTTTAGATTTTCTCCATTTTTCCGATGGATTTTTCTTTTTACATATATGCTATATTGTAAAGAAAGTCAAGGCGGATACCATAAAAAAAAGAATTCTGTAAATCCGTGTCGGCTTGACTTATTTTCGCAAAATTTGTTTTAAATGGTACGGTATTCCTGAATTTCATCCCGATCCGAATTCCGGTTCCGACATTACAGAGTTACTATAAAAAATTTCAAACTTTCATATAAAGCGCGCATATAATAAAAATCGATCACAAATATATTTTATGTTGTTGATTCAAAAGTAACATGAGCGCAGGATTTCGTTCGTTCAATTCGCTTAAGGTGGTCAGCCAGTGCGACGTCCACAAATCTCCAAAACCGGTACAACCGGTTCGAGACTGGTATCCATTTTTGAGTCTATAGTCACAATATCCGGTCGTTAATCGAAAACCGGGAATCAAAAAAGTCGACATCAATTTGTTTGGCCGTCTACTAACAATGACAATCGATTGGAATAGTTTTGAGACAAGTTTAGAAATTAGTTTACGTGTTTTACTTACCGCTTTTTGTAACGGTATAAACCTATATATATATAAAAATGGATGTAAGTTTGTGTGTTTGTAACGCCATAACTTCGGAACTACTGAACGGATTGCCACCAAACTTGGCACAGGTACTACTCGCATTTCAGAGATGATTTAGAGAGCATTTCTATAGGGGAGGGAGCGTAGCAAGTGTAATTAATAGGAGGGAGTCATGAAAAAATTCATATAACTTGACGACAATCGACACGTTTTGAAGACTATAGAAAAATTTTGCATACATTAGATATGACTTTACGGGGGGTGAATTTAGCAAGTGGCTTTAAAAAGGGGGGTGTAATATTTGAAACGGCACAATTCCGAAACTATTGAACGGAACTTGGCACAGATACTTCTTGCTTTTCTGAGAAGGTCATGAGGGTATTTTAATGGGGGAGGGAGCGTAGTAAGAGTCCTTAACAGGGGGGTCATGAAAAAATTTGTCTAATTTGACGAGAATTGATACTTTTTTAGACCATAGAAACAGTTTGCATATATTAGATATGATTATATGGGTGGTGGAAGTGCCTTTAAAAAGCAAGTGCCTTTAAAAAAGGGGTTGTAATGTTTGTAATGTAATAACTCCGGAACTAATTAACGGATTGCTATCAAACTTGATACAGAAACTTATTGTATTGTCATGAGAAACATTTTGCATTCCGTAGGTATGATTATGTGGGGGTGTAATTTTTTTAACGGCATAACTCCAAAACTACTGAACGTATTGCAATTAAACTTGGCATAGGTACTTCTTGCTCTTTAGAGATGATCATTAGGACAAGCGTTCCTAATTTGAGGAGGCCATGTCGAAATTTATCTTATTTAAAGAGAATTGATACTTTTTAAAATCATACATACATTTTGAAAATCTCAAATATGGTTTTAAGGATATTTGTGGGAGTGGTTTATTTTATTCGTCCACTGATAATTGCTGCAGTCACGAGGTCAGTTTAGAATTCTTTTATGTTTTTTGTTTTGCCACTTTAAGTGAGGGTATCAAAGTTTTAACATACACCCTATAATTCCGGAACCGGAAGTCACATCCGGGTGAAACTTTTGAATTTTGTAAAGGAGTATGAGACCTTTCATTTGAATTTCATTTTGGTAAAATCGGTCACGCCATCTCTTAGCAAAGTGATGAAATAATTTGAAATTGTAATTCTTACACTAATAACCCTGTAATTCTGGAACCGGAAGTCAGATCAAAATGAAATTCAGGAACTTTGTATAAGACGTTTATACCTTTCATTTGAATCTAAGTTTGCGAGAATCGGTTTAGCCATCTCTGAGAAAACCGTACAATTGTTTTCATTTTATTTGCACATATCATCTTGTAATTCCGGAACCGGAAGTTGGATTCGAATAAAATTCAGGAACTTTGTATGGAGTTATAAGACCTTTCATTTGAATCTAAGTTTCCAAATCCAAATGTTTCACTATGTTAGGGGTCTATAAAAGTCCAAAAAAAAAAACAAAAACTTTTGAAGCAATCTTAATTATTTTAGTTCTATTTAAAGTTGTAAGATGAGATAGCAATTTTAGCAGAAGCAATCAAATCGAGATTTTCATGACAGCAGTTTTAAAAAATCCTGTTTTGAGAAATGCGCGTTCGAAAGTTAAGCGGGCTCCTTATCATCCAACGGGAATCCAACGCATTCTTCCGCGTGTAATTTTTCAACCACTTCAAATCTCGAAAAATCATTTCATCCATGTCTTGTATACATGTTTTAAAGGTAATTTATGAAAAAATAATAATCGATTTTATTTTAATTTGACACACTAGCTGATTTCCTTAATCGACTATTTTTTTCTTTTCCATATAGAAAGGTTATGAAATCACTTGAAAAATCGGGTAGGAAGGGAGGGCCAAATGTCATATACCATTCGACTCAGCTCGTCGAGCTGAGCAATCGTGTGTGTGTAAAGTTTATTTATATTTTTTGCCTTTCTCATATAGAAAGGTTATGCAATCACTGTGAAAACCGACTTTTGAACCGAGGCTCGGAGGGCCGAGTGTCATATACCATTCGACTCAGTTCGTCGAGTACGCAAAATGTCTGTGTGTGTGTTGTGTGTGTATGTATGTGCGTATGTGTTTATGTAACGTTTTTTTGCACTAGCTTTTTTCAGAGATGGCTGAAATGATTTTCACACACAAGGTTCAAATAAAAGGTCTTGAGGTCCCATAAAAAATTCCTGATAATATTTGGATCTGACTTCCGGTTCGGGAGTTATGGGGTAAACTGTGTAAAAAAAAAGAAAATATGTGCTCTAACTTTCCTCATAGATGGCGTGACCGATTTTCACAAACTTAGATTCAAATGAAAGGTCCTGTGGTCCCATACGTAATTCCTGAATTTCATGCGGATCCGACTTCCGGATCCGGAAATATAGGGTAAAGTGGGTTAAAAATTGTATACCATCACTGAAAATGGGGCAAAACCTTTAAAAACTACAAGGATCAGCCCCATGTTGTTGTTCGAGCCATTGATGTGGAACAAGGCAACCAAAATTTCTAATGATCATCGTTTTCAATTAATCGTCACACTTTTGAATCCGCAAATGCACGATAGTCTGCTTAGATTGATATTTATTAGGAACCAACACCAAACACGCGAACCCAGAATATAGACTCTGTTTGTCGTGGTTTGTATTTGTTTTGTAGCAGACGAAATTACACCAACAGTCCAAATGTATGCAATTATATGTTTGTACACGCTTGCGATACGGATATCGATATTTAAGCTTCTCTTCGCCAAGCTTGTGTTCAAGTTTTGTATACAAGCAGTAATTTTTATAGCGTTTCTCTACCATTACTACCATTCTGCGATAAACTTTTTCTCATTATCAATCGAGTTCTTCTTATATAAATTAGAAATTAATCATATGCACTCAAAATTTACCCGGGAGTAGTTGTCAGGCGAAATGACATATGTTAACATGGAATTTCATCCGAACTTGCATGACACAAGGTCAGAGCATATCGATTAGAACTTCAAATCGTTTTATGGCACTTTTTGTCTTGCTGTCTAGCAACAACCTACATCTAGCATGCTACGCGTAGGACTGAATCGTTAGCTATAATTTCGCTTATATTTATAGATTCGCTTTAGCATCGTTTACTCCTTCGAAACAGTCAACTATGGCAGGGAAATCCGGTATGCCGGAGATTTTTTGCAGACAAAATAGGACACTACTAGCTATTAATCAACATTTCAATGATATACAACTGAAAATACATGGCTATGAACATTCAAATCAATACGTAGAAATATTTCCAATCAAATGGTGATGTAATATTAATAATTGATACAAAATTGACTGAGCTGTAATTGTTCAAAACCTGACCACATTTCTAAGTGTATTTTTCTTGAGTTTCTAATTTGCACCCCTATATAGAAAACAAAAATGTGTTCCACATTAAAAACTTCTAAATCGACCTCAAATCTTTTCCAATTGATAGTTTTCATCAGTAGACGGTCAAACAAACAGATTTCGGTTGAACATTTAGGGGTTTTTTGTTTTGTGCAAAAAGAACATATTTTGTTTCAATTTTCTTTGCGTTTCGCCTTCGGCTCGTCAGTGCTTAAAGCAGTTCAAATTGAACTGCCATCTCGTGCCTAGCAGTTCAACTTAAACCGCTAAGCAGACGCAAAGCTTACACAACTTATGTAACGCTTTTGGATATTACACAGAAGTGCAATATCCTTTCTGACGCCTCGGGCGTAAACGAATGACGACTGGCTACTGGTCGCCGCAGAGATTTGAACATTTAGGGTTTTTTTGTTTTCTGCTTAGCGGTTTAAGTTGAACTGCTAGGCACGAGATGGCAGTTCAATTTGAACTGCTTCAAGCACTGACGAGCCGAAGGCGAAACGCAAAGAAAATTGAAACAAAATATGTTCTTTTTGCACAAAACAAAAAACCCCTAAATGTTCAAATCTCTGCGGCGACCAGTAGCCAGTCGTCATTCGTTTACGCCCGATACGTCAGAAAGGATATTGCACTTCTGTGTAATATCCAAAAGCGTTGTGTAAGCTTTGCGTCTGCTTAGCGGTTTAAGTTGAACTGCTAGGCACGAGATGGCAGTTCAATTTGAACTGCTTTAAGCACTGACGAGCCGAAGGTTATTATTTTAAGAATCGAAGAAAATTATTTTGAAGAATACCACAGTATTATATAAGACAGTATGGTTGATATGAGAAAGGCATCATTACACCACTAGGTGGATTAAAACAGGTTTTTTTTGTTTAATTCCATCTGACTGTAGTCTTCACGTTACATGAATGAATTATTTTTAATCCGTGTTATGAATCGGCAAGATGGTTTTTCGAATTTAAAAAAATTTGAACAGATGTAAAAGTACGGATCATTGATGTAATCGGTTTCGATGTCGATTAGCTTTTGAAATTTTTGCAGATCGATGATAATTGAACGTAAGCTTAGAATTTGTAATATGTCGTTGAAATATAGAATGAACAGCATCGGACCTAGGTGGCTACCTTGGGGTACTCCGGACGAGTTAGTGAAACTTGTGGATTTAGTTGAACCAAGCTTAACACGTAGTGTTCTGCCAGTCAAGTATGATCTCAGCCAATTAGTTATACGCTCAGAAATCCCTAGTTTAGATAATTTTACTAGTAGAATCTCATGATCAATTGTATCAAAAGAAGCTTTAAGATCAGTGTAAATTACATCAATCAATTTTTCAAATTATATGGAGAATTCCACACATTTACACAGAAAGAAATAATGAAATTTACACGACATATAAATCAATAGTAACATGGAATAGACATGGGTTGAATCGAAATTTTGATTGAAAACTTTCATCGGTGCAAAACTAAATCGGATTGCATTGAATTTTCAATGAATATAACCGTATATTTCAATTAACGCTTAGTTTGCGATTAAATTATATTGAAACCTACAGAATTGTAAAGTAACTTTATGTTTAATTACCTGCTCCAAATATGTGCATGAAAATAGATGTAAATTCACAAAATATTTTTATCTGTGTATGTATGAGAATATGAGATATGAGAAAGATGAAATGATCAGTTCGTAATAGCCGTTCAACCGAGAAGGTTGTGTATAGAAGCGTACAGTTTAATAACGCTGGTTGGTTTACACGCGTTAAATACGACAACGGTTGAACTACAGGTAGAGACCTGTTGGCAGCAGCCGTTAAAACGTATAGTCGTGCTGCATAAGAGAGCCCTAGTGCTGGGCCAAGCTGGTGAAGGAAACAACAAAGGGCGTTTCCCAAACTCTACCCAGGCCGCAATATACAGCCACAAGTGCTGAGCAGGAGAGTGCAAAGGCACATCGAAGAGGAAGAGTGCAAAGGCACATAGAAGCAGGAGAGTGCAAAGGCACACCGGTGCGAAGGCACTTCGGTGCAGAAGCATATCGGTGCGGAGCACTAGGAAGAAGGAGACAAGACAACTCGGTCTTTCCACTGCCATACAACACGCAGGTATACACCGGTGACCTGCGCTGGTTACAGCTGGCGAAGACGAAAGCAAATCGGAATTCGAGTGGTGCTGGATGTCAGGTAGCAGTAGCATCACATCATATTCTATCGCTACAGTGAGCTTCAGCATTGTATCAACGTCCAGATACATCCAACAAGAACATCTAGAGCAACGAGGATCTACACGGCAGTGCAACGGAGATAGACAACAATTTCAAGGTAGAAGTTTTTTCTTTTCCTTTTGATTGAGTACTGTGTAGTGTTGGTTTCAAATTTTATTTTAAAGTTTAGTTAAAAATTTTAATGTAATGGATGAATCCATGGACGTAAATCCTAGCATGAATCCGATACCCCCACGAACGAAAAAATATCAGGAGAGCTCTTCTGGGCCTTGGATAGTCTTTTTTAGACGTATATCAAAGCCATTAAACATTTTTCAAATTAATAAAGGTTTGACATCACGATACTCTTCAATCAAAGAGATCATAAAAGTAAATAACGATAAAATTCGTGTTGTGGTAAATAATTTGAAACACGCGAATGATATTGTCTCTTCGGAACATTTCAATAAAGAGTATAAAGTTTACATACCCTCCAAGGATGTCGAAATTGACGGTGTTGTTACCGAAGCGAGTCTTTCGGTAGATGATTTACTCAAGCATGGTGTTGGTCGATTTAAGAACTCTATGCTTGAGGGTGTGAAAATACTGGAGTGCAAACAACTGTACTCAGTAGTTCATGAAGAGGAAAAAAAGTTTATCGCCCATCAGACTCGTTTCGAGTGACGTTTGCCGGGTCTGCGTTGCCGTCCCATGTCTATGTCGATAAAATTCGCCTCCCTGTTCGGCTTTTTGTTCCAAATGTAATGAATTGTACGATCTGCAAAAAATTCGGCCACACAGCTACTTACTGTAGTAATAAACCAAAATGTATTAAGTGTGAAGGGCCTCATAAAGATAATGATTGCAACAAGGAAATTGAAAAATGTATTTATTGTGGGAATAGTCCTCATGATGATATTTCAGTATGCACTGCATTTAAAGTGCACAAAGACAAAATTAAGCTTTCTTTAAAAGCACGGTCTAAGCGCACATATGCAGAAATGCTTAAAACGGTCATTGATGTCCCCCCTTTGGAAACCGAAAACGGGTTTTCAAATCTAGAGGAACCAGAGGACTCTGACTCTGACGAAAATAGTGAAGGTAATTCGTTTATCACTACCCAAGGGTCAGTTAAGAGAAAGAAGTCTTCCTCCAAATTACCAAAAAAGTCACCTAAAATTTCATCTTCAAAAAAAGATCCCCGTGTTAAACAAAAAAAGTCAAAACCAAAGACTGTGCCTCCTGGTTTGTCAAATTCACAAACCAATCCAGGATCTAGTACAGAAAAAGATAATAATCCAGTGGGCTCCATTTCACAGCCACCAACAGGATTACTGAAGTTTTCGGAAATTGTTGAATGGATTTTCTCAGCATTCAATATATCTGAACCCTTAAAGACCCTCATAATGGCATTCCTTCCAATAGCTAGAACCTTTTTGAAGCAATTATCAGCTCAATGGCCAATTGTCTCAGGTTTTGTATCTTTTGATGGATAATTTATCACCCGTCGCAAATGATACAATCACTGTCCTGCAGTGGAATTGTCGAAGCATCATGCCAAAACTTGATTCATTTAAAATATTATTGCATAGTCAAAAATGTGATGTATTTGCTTTATGCGAAACATGGCTTACTTCAAACATAGCTTTAAATTTTAATGATTTTAACATTATACGTCTCGATAGAGACTCTCCGTATGGTGGAGTGCTTTTGGGAATTAAGAAATGCTATTCCTTTTATAGATTAAACATCCCTTCAACTTCTAGTATAGAAGTTGTTGCTTGCCAAATAAACATTAAAGGCAAAGATATTTGCATAGCTTCGGTTTATATTCCTCCAAAAGCACAAGTTGGACAGCAACAGCTTAATGAAATGGTTGAAGCCCTTCCTGCACCACGATTGATTCTGGGGGATTTAAATTCGCACGGTATTATGTGGGGCTCCGTTTACAATGATAGCAGATCATCTTTAATACAAAACATTTGTGACAATTTTAGCATGACGGTATTAAATATGGGTAGCATGACACGGATCCCAAGACCTCCGGCACGCCCAAGTGCATTAGATCTATCTCTTTGCTCAACATCAATTCGACTAGATTGCACCTGGAAAATACTGCCTGATTTACACGGTAGCGATCATTTACCAATCATCATCTCAATTAGCAGTAGCAATTGCATTGCTACTTCCGCTAGTATTCCATATGATTTGACAAAAAATATCGATAATTTGGATTAAATACCAAAGTAGTATCTCTAGTATTTTGAATTCAATGGAAGAGCTCCCTCCACTTGAAGAATATGACTTCCTCATTTGTTCGATTCTGGAGGCAGCCGAACAATCCCAAACTAAACGCTTTCCTGGGCCAACGACTAACAGAAGGCCTCCCAACCCCTGGTGGGACAAAGAGTGCTCAGAGGCTAAACTCGCAAAACAAAATGCTTGCAAGACGTTTCTAAAACGGGGAGGAGGAACTCCTCAGAATTTTGAGACATTTTGTCGAAGGTTTGTCAAGAGAAACCTCAATGAGCACTCTTTGGAACACGGCCAGACGAATGAGGAATCGTAACGTGGGCAATGAGAGTGATGAATACTCGAACCGATGGATATTTGACTTTGCTAGGAAAGTTTGCCCAGATTCTGTTCCTACGCAGAGCATTATAAGGGAATCTCCTCCAAATAATGGTTTTATTAATAACCCATTTTCAATGATGGAATTTTCTATAGCACTCTTGTCTTGTAACAATAACGCTCCTGGGTTGGACAGAATTAAATTCAACTTGGTGAAGAATCTGCCCGACCTCGCAAAAAGACGTTTGTTGGAATTGTTCAACAAGTTTCTTGAGCAAAATATTGTTCCACCTGACTGGAGACAAGTGAAAGTTATCGCCATTCAAAAGCCGGGGAAACCAGCTTCCAATCACAACTCATATAGACCCATTGCGATGTTGTCCAGCATCAGAAAATTGTTCGAAAAAATTATTCTACGACGTCTCGACACTTGGGTCGAGACGAACGGTTTGTTGTCAGATACTCAGTTTGGCTTCCGTAGAAATAAAGGGACGAATGATTGCCTTGCATTACTTTCGTCTGACATCCAAATTGCCTTCGCTCAAAAGCAACAAATGGCATCTGTATTTTTAGACATTAAAGGAGCATTTGATTCAGTTTCCATTGATGTTCTTTCAGACAAGCTTCACCAAAATGGACTCCCAGCGGTTATAAATAATTATTTGCACAACCTTTTGTCAGAGAAACACATGCATTTTTCACATGGCGATTTGGCAACACTCAGAAATAGTTACATGGGTCTCCCGCAAGGCTCATGCCTCAGTCCGCTCCTCTATAATTTTTACGTAAATGACATTGACAGCTGTCTAGTAACCCCATGTACAATAAGGCAATTGGCAGATGATGGCGTGGTTTCAGTTACTGGACCCAAAGCTATTGATCTGCATAAACCATTGCAAGATACCTTAGATAACTTGTCCGATTGGGCTGTTCATCTTGGTATCGAATTCTCTGCGGAGAAAACAGAGTTAGTCGTCTTTTCAAGAAAGCATGATCCCGCGCAGCTTCAGCTCCATATGATGGGAAGAATGATCCAACAGGTTTTAACTTTTAAATACCTCGGGGTGTGGTTCGATTCCAAATGCACGTGGGGAGGACACATTAGGTTTCTGATAACAAAATGCCAACAAAGAGTAAATTTTCTTCGAACAATAACAGGATCTTGGTGGGGTGCTCATCCGGAAGATCTAATAAAATTGTATCAGACAACGATACTTTCAGTGATGGAATATGGATGCGTTTGCTTTCGTTCCGCTGCAAACTCTCATATTATCAAACTTGAGCGAATTCAGTACCGTTGTTTGCGAATTGCCTTAGGCTGCATGCATTCGACACATACAATGAGTCTTGAAGTTCTGGCGGGAGTTCTTCCATTAAAAGATCGATTTTGGGAGCTTTCATCACGCCTGCTAATAAGATGTGAGGTGCTGAATCCCATGGTAATTAATAATTTCGAACGACTAGTCGAGCTTCGATCTCAAACAAAATTCATGACAGTATATTTTAACCATATGTCACAGGAAATCAACCCTTCAAGATATATTCCTATCAGTGTCAGCCTCCTAAATGTCCCTGACTCAACTTTATTTTTCGATACATCCATGCAGCGCGAAGTGCGTGGAATCCCGGATCATCTACGTTCGACGGAAATCCCAAAAATATTTTTAAGTAAGTTCAGGCATATTGACTCTGAGAAAATGTTTTACACGGACGGATCGCGAATTGAAGAAGCGACAGGGTTTGGTATGTTCAACAATAATGTTTCGGCCTCATTTAGGCTTCAAGAACCTGCATCTGTTTATATAGCAGAGCTAGCAGCAGTTCATTATAGTTTGAGTGTAATCGTCACATTAATTCCAAACCATTATTTCCTCTTCACAGATAGTCTGAGTGCAATTGAAGCCATTCGCTCAAACATGACTGGCAAGACTGAACCGTTTTTCCTGGGCAAAATAAAACAGTGCCTGAACGACATATTGAACAATAATTATCTAATCACTATAGTCTGGGTCCCGGCTCATTGCTCCATTCCTGGCAATGAAAGAGCCGATATTTTAGCCAAACGTGGTGCTATTGAGGGTGAAATTTATGAGAGACCAATTGCTTTCAACGAATTCTATAGCTCGTCTCGCCAAAGAACACTTGCCAGCTGGCAAGCTTCTTGGGATAAAGATGATCTGGGTCGGTGGATGCACTCAATTATTCCGAAAATATCGACAAAGGCATGGTTCAGGGGACTGGATGTGAGTAGAGATTTCATTCGTGTGATGTCCAGACTCATGTCCAATCACTACACGTTAGATGCACATCTCCTTCGAATTGGGCTCTCCGAGACTAATCATTGTGCTTGTGGCGAAGGTTATCGAGATATTGATCATGTCGTTTGGACATGCGTGGAGTATCGTGATGTCAGATCTCAACTAATAAATTCTTTGCGTACCCAAGGTAGACTATCCAATATCCCAGTTCGAGACATTCTTGCTTGTCGTGACCTTTCATACATGAAACTTATTTATCATTTCATAAAGAAAACTGGAGTTTCAATTTAACAAAGGCCCCTTTCAAGACTTAGTTCTGATCCCAGCTGCGTCCATGAGTTCAACCAATAGCTAAATTAGAATAAAAATAATGTAATGATACAAACAAACTCGAAACAGTTTATGAAATTATTAACAAAATGTCTGAAAATAACAGCTTATTTTATAATTTATAGAAGTTAATCGTTTGGTTCAAATAATATTTCCGAGTAGATTTCATAATTAATGACGAGTTACCTAAGATGATATTTAAGTAATAAGAGAATATGTTTTAATAAATGCAAAACGTTGTGACTATGTTAGAATTAAATTAGGATAAGAATATTATGTAAAAGTGATGCTACGGCGAAGAAAAACTTATGTAAACTGCCTTAAGAAATAAACGTATTTATGAAAAAAAAAAAAAGATGAAATGATATTTTTCATGAACGAAACAGTTGTAAGATATTAGCAAATTTCGATTAAACACAGAACTCGGTCAACTCTGATTGTTTCCTGCGTCAAAATTCGACTAGCCATTTTCGCGCCAACTATTTTGAGCTTTTCTATTTCGAGGTTTGTGCGCTCCGAGCAGGATTGCGCCCTTCATACTGCGAATCGTTCTGCATTCTTCCGAGAGTGCAGAATGGTGTCGCTTTTGTAAGATCTCTAAAACCTCTCGGGGGTTGGAGGTTTTATTAACAGCAGATTGTTCGGGACCTCGTAGAGGTTCAGAATTTACTTCTGCTTCCACTAAATGTGATCCTCAGCAGATTGTTCAGCATCCCTTAGGAGTGCAGAATTTACTTCTGCTTTTATGTGTTTTTTGTGTCGTAAATTTTTCCCATCCTCCTAGTCCAACCCTTACCATTTCCTTTCAATCCTTCCCTCTCATATATCGGGAAAATGATGCTAAAAACATATTGATGGCCAGGCACAAATCTCCAAATATCAAGGGGAACGTGCCATTTGAGCCAATTTGTTCTGATTCCTGATTCTTAAAATATCTCCTCTCCTTTTAGTTTCATTAAAATTTCTTCGGAAAAAATTTGACAACTTCTGCGAAAATATTATAGCTTTATTTTCTGCGCAAGACGAAAATTAACCATTTTCGCCCTGGTCTCCCATACGCTTATTTCATATTCTTCGGATATCTCGAGAACCCATTTTAATCAGTTTTTTTCTAAATTCAAGCTTGTTTGTATCTACATATTATAAGTGCTCCTTGTAATTTTTTTTCTTTTAATAGCAAAGGTTTTTAGTGACTTGAAACTTATGATTTAATGTACGGAAATTTCGTTGAGCAGAAAGATAAGCACACTTACCTAAGCCGATCACGTTTGCTTTGATATTTTTCATGCTCATCTTGCAATCGTTCCAGAAGCTTCTTATAATCTTGCAGCTTCTGGTTGAACTCAGCTAACTCTATTTTCATTTTGTTTTCTAATTAAAGCACCCAATCTTGATTTTTTCAAGGTAGACATGCAGCTTCATGTTCCACAAGAGTAGTTAACTAAAATATAAACACATACAGTATTGGAATGTTTTGTTTGTAGACACAATTGATGAAAACATTTTCTATTAATGTACTGATAAATGTATTTGGAATTCATTATAACGCAGTGAGCGTTCTAATGCTACTAACATTCTAACATTCCAACAAGTTGTGTTTTCATTTGCACATTTCCTACTGTCAAAGACACTACGATTGATTTATGACTGTCGTTGTAGCAAACTGATTTGTAAAACAATAATGGCTTTGCTTCGCTGGGCTACCTTCACTTACTGCAGTATAGATAGGTACAGAAACAATCACTAGTTGAATAAACTTCGCAGACAAGCCAAACTCTTCCGAAACTGACAGACGACACAAAAATCGGGGTTAATTATAGCAATTTCACTTTATAAAAGCTTTACGTGTTGTCATTTATCACATTTCTTTTTATTCCATCATAACTTTGCTACCAGTTGCAAGTGGCGATTCCGATTATAGCCGAATAGCTAGCACACTATTTGTTGCTTATTTTTCACATCTTTCAATTTGAACCTTCGCTTAACTTTACTGTTGCTCTGTTTTTTGCATGATGTTGGAAGGCATTGATGTCATAACTATTCATCTTCATTGTGCAGGTCTGTATGATTTTAATCTAATGAACCGTAGAATAAAGCTCCACCGAATTATCAGTCATCGTGGTGAATTAATTTACACAACAAACTGAACAAAAATTTGATTCAACCAAAAAACTATCTGAAATTTTAATTTTCGGGTGAGTTTTAATATAAGATGTTCGTACATGAGTTTCGTATTCGTTATCTAAACGACACAGTGCGCAACTTTGCAGCTTCGAACTTTTGATAAATGTATCATGCTCTCCACACAACATCTTGTTATCTATCACGACATACTCCCACTAGCGGACACTTAAAAACCAACGGCAATACCTTCTTCTGCGGGCCATCTACTATCTTTGTTTCGTCACGATCGTTTGGATATCAGAACAACAACTGAACAGCTTATGCGTCTTCAAACGAACGCGCCATCGGTGAGTATACGAAAGAAGAAAAAAAACGGCGGAGGTATCACAGGACAAATAGAAAAAAAATACACCTTCTCCTCACGCTCGGTCTACTTCGATTAGTTTATGGAGCTGCCACTGTTTGCTATGAATTTCACATACACTTTTTTTTGTCATCGTAAAATTTATCCAATTAACACAGTGATAAGAATCGATATTACCATAATACGTTTATTTTTTATTCACTGATTCACTTTCACGCTCTTTATACCCATTGAGCTGGTAAAACGTGATAAATGCTGGTTACGGAAGTCTGATCTTGCAGAATTTCAGCAGAAAACTCAAGAAGTTCTGTCACTACTACTGAAGAGATGCGATCATCGGGTTGGTCATCTTACGTCGTTCGGCCAACAAATGATCCGAGTGAACAATTTGCACAGAACAATATACTTCGCTTGCCCTGGCTGAACGTGCAATTAAGAAACGTGGAAACAGTAAACATTCGCTGTCCATAGCATCCATGGGTTAATTTTCTAATTTTACATTACGCTTTGATCGCTTCATATTTCTTTCAGTCATATTGTAGATATGCATTCGGTTTGCCATTGCTTACGTTTAACATCTTACGACAGACGGTAGCTGAATTGATTTTTACAAAAATGTAATAGCATTATATTCTGCAGACTTTTCAATTCTAGATCAATGTGCAATGAAAGAAGAACGTATAGTATTTATTTCAGATTTAGGGTAGATGGGCAAATTATGACCATTTCTACAGAATGCTACGAATGCTTTCAAGTCGGTGCTCGAGCATAAATGTCAATATTTCGCCAATCCTATCTCCATACGTGCAGAGAAATGACTGTTTTGAACCGATATCTTCCTTCAACATCAACAATAATCTCTGTTTGATTTGAATAAAACTTTTGGTTAGCCAAACGAAAAAAGAAAAGAATGTTGCGGGTAATTTCATTGTTGACAACAAAAGTTGAGTTGATGGTATCAGCAATATCTATGAGGATTCAATCCTGTTTTACATTTATATCAAGAAAAAAACTGGTTCAATTTACCTATGAGGGACCACGAGACCAAAATTTAGTACTTTTAAACTCCCCCGTCCCCCCTCATAGACTTTTTGATAACAAGTGGTATACTGAGAATGCAAGAAAAACTTCGAGAAAAACTAACTTCGTTTGACAATTTTCTTAAACTTCCTATTGGGGTATTTTCTTTTACTGTGAGTATAAAAAAATACAAATACTATCAAACTGCAAAAAAAACATCATGCTCTCGAGCAGGGTTATTTTTGATAACGACAAACTGCCAACTGCTCGACTGTCAAATTTGAACTAAAAGTTAAAATAATTCGCGAGATGGTCCACAGTCTTAAGGTGAAGCCAGAGAGAAAGCGACACACGACGCGAAGCGATGCGAAACTTGACAAATCGCACGGAGTCGCGCGGCAGAGTTCCGTCCACTCTAGTTCAGCGAAAAAATGACAAGTATGTCAGAGTGAACTCAATGCGTTGCGAAGGGACTACTGACCGATCGCATCGCACTCACTCTGACATACATGTCATTTTTTGCTGAACTTGAATGGATGGAGCTCTGCCGCGCGACTCAGTGCGATCTGTCAAGTTTCGCATCGTTTTGCGCCTCGTGTCGCTTCATCTCTGGCTTCACCCTTAGGTTGCTGCTAAATTTTGTTTTTCAACAAGATAATACTACAAGCCCCAAAGCGAGCGCAGGAGTGTACTATTTGTGTTGAATGTTAGTTTAGTTATATCGTTAAATTTGAAAGTCGTTCACAGGGAGATGTCATCAGTGCTCAGTTATTACATATACAGAAGCGGCAATGAGATACAATAATTTCCAAACGTCTTTACTGGATAAACGATAGGAAAGAGATATTTCTCGCAAATTAGCATTTCAGCCATGCTATATATTTTCTTTTTTTCGAATCTGACTTGCTTCAAGTAAAGCTGTGCTGATGAAACATAATTCTGGCTTGGTTGGCTGACTTCCGTATTTTTTTGTGAATAAAAAAAAATGAGACTACGTAGACTTTGCACAAACCCCCCTCCCCCCACAGAGTCTACGTGGTTTATGCATGGCCCCTTTATAACGACGTTGCAATATGTGTTTAAGTCGCATGTTTCCAAATCGATTGGCTGTTGAATCATATTAATCAACCAATAAATGACTGTTTTAATCGTTCAAAATTATGACAGAAAAAGGTTACGCGGCTAGTTTTGAATTTTCTAATTGACACCCGACTTCGTATAGTGGAGAGTTAAAGACTGTCCCAGAAAGTATGGACGCACTTTGATTTCGCTGTAAATAATTCACAAGTGTTAGATATTCAAATTTTATTCGATATAGGGATAATATTAGACTACAACAACAGAATATTATTCTCAACATTTGCTACTTAGCCATTGTAAACTAGCTGGCGCACCTTCCTCATTAAATTCCGTACAGACTTCTTGGCGACAAGTTTTGACACTTTTTTACCATCTTTTTCGAACTGTTGAATGGTTTCTGCTGCCGAGACATGTTTCCTAAGATGTGCCTTCGTTAATGCCCAAAATTCCTCAATTGGTCGAAGTTGTGGGCAATTTGGTGGATTCATGTCTTTTGCGACGAAAGTGACATTTTTGGTAATACACCATTTTACAGTTGATTTCGAGTAGTGGCAAGAAGCAAGATCTGGCCGGATGACAGAGATTCCTTGATATATATTTCGCTGTTCATTGAAGTAGTGGTGATGAAGGGTTTCGAAATCTTACCGCAGCTACAAATTGCTTTCCAGAACATAGCTTTCTTACCAAATTTTTCGACTTCAATCGATGTCTCGGACTGGTTTAACACTTGCCCTTCTCGCACCGTATAATATTGTGGTCCCGGCAATGATTTGTAGTCGAGTTTCACGTAGGTTTCGTCGTCCATGATTATGCAGTTCAAATTTCCAGCAAGAATCGTATTGTATAGCTTTCGAGCCCTCGGCCTGATCGATGCTTCTTGTTTCGGACTACATTTTGGTTGTTTCTGCTTCTTATAGGTTTGAAGATTCAAACGTTCTTTAGCACGAAGAACATTTGACTTCGAAGTGCCCACTTTTTTGGCCACATTCCGAACTGAAACCTCCTTCTTTTGCTCGAACGCCTTCAGTATACGTTTATCCAACTGAGGTTTAGCAGGGTTTTTTTTTCGACCCGTTTTCGGTTTATCCTCAAAGGTGTTATCCTCACCGAACTTCCTGATTGCATTTCGCACGGCTTTCTCACTTACTCCTTTCCATATGTTTTGCTGAAAGTCCACGCATTTCGAAACAAACTAATGAAAACGAATAAACAACTGCACAAGTGGTTAGAGAAGAGTTTAAACAACAGGACGCAGCCACTAAAATTGACAGATTCTGAACTATTGTGAAATGGCAGCGGTTTTTGGTTGTGTCCATACTTTCTGGGACAGTCTTTAGACATTCTAAATGCCAAAAAATTTCTGCGCACAAACACAAGCCATTTTTCCAAACATTCTAAAAAACTTTAAAATGCATTCAACTAAAGGACTACTGTTTATTCGATTTAAAGCAACATTAGTCCACCGTAAAAAAAACAAACTTCTGCAGAACTAAGAGAAGTTATTTCGGTAATATAAGATTTTGTGATGGAAGATGACGTCTAAGAGCTCTCATCGGTGAGTGTTTATACCTACTTAGGTTGCAAAACGGGCGATGCAAGTGTTGCATCAAATACTCGAGAACGCTTTGTTACGTTGTCTGTTGGTTGTTGTCTGGTGGAAAGAAGGTGATGGAAAAATATACAATTTGTAGTAACCGTGAATGGGAAGCATGCGACTAGCGACTAATTTTCCCACGCTCAGTCACGTGCTTTCAAATCAAGGCGGCCTTTGAAGGTTGATTATGTTCGTACAATGATAATGACGATGGAAAATCGAAAACTATGAACGCTAGGTAAGTTATGCCACTAATTCTATTTATTTCTATTTTCTGAATACTTTGTTCGATCACGTCTTACGTTTCCACCTGAAGCTTTTCATCACTGCCCCGGAAGGTGTAAAATGAACCTTATCGCTAGAATATTTAGAACGTTGGCCGAGCCGCGAAGCAGAGAACTAATTTGCAAGCGAATTTTTTAATACCATTCGATGCATATTCGATTTGAAATACCTCTAAGCCAAGCTTTTGATTCAGCACGATTTTTTTTTTCAATAAAGAAAATGTAATGTGCGTAATTTGCAGAAATATTAATTATCAATACATACGCTTGTTTTGTGGAACAGTCTCTAGGATTATCCGTGGAGAAAAAAACAATGGTCTGGCTTATCCGTGGGGGGAAAATGCTCTGGTTTCTAAGAAATAAATCTGAAACGGTTCATTTAACACTCGTTCAACCATGTCTATTTTACTTACACCAACCACCAAGCCTCGAAAACAGTCGGAATGGTATTTACAAATGGCTGTATCTTGGTTGATACTGAACCAATTTGGCTAATTTTTTCGAGATTTCATGCTATTTTAATACTTTTTTTTGTTGCTATTTCAAATTCGAATAATAATCGGATTGATTTCTAGACAAAAAAATCATCGATCAGAAAACTCACTGAAGAAAAGTTCACTACTGATTTTTTGAAAACGCGATTCTCGCTGAAACTAATCTCAGTCATAGCAAAACAAAAAAACAGTTGTAAAAGTTTACAAGCGAACATTCTCCTCGATGATATTAAAGATAAAGTTCGCACATTGAATATATCGTTTATTTTTTTTTCGGTTTTTTAACGATATCAAACTAACTGGAGATTATAAGAGGAGAAAGAATATGAAATCATAGAGCCATAGTACTCAAGGAAGAGCAAGGATGTGAAGAATAAAGTGCGGATAAGTGAGACGTGATAAGGGTTATTCGTTATATCGTTTATGATTCTCGAACAGAAGATTTTTTTGGAATGAATTTTCATTGCCGTTACATCTCAATTCATTGCAGAATACATGATGAATAAATTCGCCGATTAACAAAACCTGAACCGTTCTGAGAATGTTCAGTGCGCGTAGGGTGGTTAAAATAAAAGAAATGGGTAAATTCTTAGCTTAGCTCTGTTGATAAGAGGATCAATAGTGGTGATGTATTCGAAATTTATTAAGGTTGTGGTGCAAGTGCTGTGATGAATATAGTTATAATAAAAACAATAACCATTCAGGAAGCATGTTCTTCAGCTGATAAAAGAATATTACCCAATTTAGTTTGGATATCACATGCAAAAGTAACAAGTATTGAAAAGCTGCGTCTGCTGTGTGTTCGAGACATGCAAAATGCTGTGCTTCTCCCGGGTAGAAATTTATTTTTAAAACCAAACATTTATTATTGAAACCAAACATCTCAATAGTTGAAAATAACATTATTTAGTTTGAAATAAGAGTTGAATTATCAAAAATCACAGCAAAGTCTGCATGAGAAAATCACGACAGTATATAAAATTCTATCATTGTAATATCATAGCAAGAACAAAATATTTATAGAAGATGATTTTTTTTATTTATTCGATGTTCTAGCATTCAGAACAGAATGCTTATGATATGTGTTTATCTTATCTGATTATTTTTTTCATAAATACGTTTATTTCATAGGCAATATACATAAGTTTTTCTTCGCCGTGGCATCAACAATACATAGTACTTTAAACCTAATACATTTCGAATATCATATTACCCAAGTAGCACGTTAAGTTGCTGTCCTGTATTTTTCTACTGATTGTTCAATTTATCAATTTAGTTTATATTACTATTCTGGTGACTGTTGTGTTATGGAAAAAGCGCAATTTTTCTTTGTTGGGCAACATATCTTTAAGTACTTCCGTTGTTACGAAGATTTATTCACAATTATTGTGCAACTAATACAAAAACTCATGCATCGATCCCATTACAAAGGCAGCAATTAAATCAGCGAAAAAACCATTGTGAAACTCATGGAAATTACTTCGTAATGTAAACAAGAATTGAATTGATGTTTACAAAAACATAGCATACATAACTTCTAATGAATAAGTTTCACATTTGATTTTAAATACAACTGCCCGTAAAACAAACATGGAACTTTAAAAATATTCTGCACATAAATAAATGGTAATACTACATATTGTAGAATTGATCTTTTATGTTTTAGTAAATAGAAAATCAACAACGAACTGCATTTTTATGGTGAAACATGTCTTTGTACGTTAATTTTCAAGCGCCTTTGAATGAACGTTTTTTGATGATTGAACATCAATTTCTATGAGAATAACAATCTATTCTTTCCAATGAATATGATCGAGATAGTGTTTAAAATATGTATAAGAAAGCTATCAAACATTCATACACCTTTTCAGAGGATTTTAATCATATTGATGATTCAATTATTATGAAAAATCTTGAAATGAATTCTTCTTCAATATTTTCCATTATGGCATCTAGGGTAACAGTGTGTTGAAAAGAAAATGGTTCACCCAACGTAATGATTTATTTTACCTAAATAAAAGAAATTATAAACATGTAAATATTGAAAAGAGAAATTTTTGTTTTTATTTTTATCAAAATAGTTGTTTTTATTTTTATCAAACTAGTTGACTTAAACACAATACAGTTTAGTAATTCATCTTAGTAAGCCCGACATTTGTGATACGCACTGTAGGTATTATTTTGGTGAGCCCATGTGCTTTAGTTGCAAAAACAAGTTGCTCAAGCGGTAATATATAACTATGAGAGTAACTATGATGAACTTAACTTTACGTTCAATATCTTTGAAAAGTGATGTCAGATCTGTTCATTTTTTCGCGAGATGAAAACCGAATACAAATTATCTGATTTGATTTTTGTTTTCATTGCGTATGTAATGTTGTATTACTGAAACTTTTATGATAATATTCTCATGTCGGCAAGTTTTGTGTTCATTTCAAGCAGATAAACCTGGTACAACTTATTTGCAAGTTTCGAATTGTTTTTCCTAAAATGAAGAAAACTGCACACACTTACCTAAAATTTCATGAGGCAGCCGAGACTATGCGGACTCGGTAGCAAAATAGTTTTTAGTGCAAGGTTTTCAATTCGGCTTACCATTTTTTGCCTTGCGGAGAGCATAGATTCACTAATTTTTTTCTTCACTCGATATATAGAGTCATTTCGGCACATATTGTACCCAATGCCAATTATGACAGCCATTTGGAAATTTTGTGATAAGTTGAACAATTGTTTTAGTTACTTCGTTTGTACATGACGATATGAAAATTTTTGCAGAGCTTCTATAACTGCTAGTGCAACGTGGGCAAGTTGGTGATTTGCTGCACAATTGTTTTAGATGTACCTTAAATTGTTCTGTAGTGATTTTTTCGGTAGTATTGTAAAACTTAAAAGTGATAAGTTGCACAACCGATTTGAATATATTTAAAAATCTTGCTGAACTTATCTTACATAAAAAGCAATTCTAAAACAATTCTAGAACCTCTTGAAATTTCAATAAGTTACGTTTGCTACTTGAGTAGTATGTTGGTATTTATTAGCTAATCTAAACACTGTTTTTATCAAGCGAGTTGCTATTATAAAATACATCAAATGAAATACATTTATTTTGTTCATGATCTTATAACTATTTCAGGTTTGTTTGTATCAGTTCATCATTTTTATTTAATATAAGATAGCTGGCTATTGGTTGAACTCATGGAAGAAAAAACAGTCTAACATAAAATGAAATTTAAATTGGAACTACAATGGACTTAATGAAATCATAAAGAAGTTTCATTAAAGGAACGTCACGACAAGCAAGAATGTCGCGAACTGGGACATTGGATAGTCTACCTTGGGTACGCAAGCAATTTATTAGTTGAGATCTGACATCACGATACTCCACGCATGTCCAAACAACATGGTCAATATCGCGATAACCTTCGCCACAAGCACAATGATTAGACTCGGGAAGTCCAATTCGAAGGAGATGTGCATCTAACGTGTAGTGATTGGACATGAGTCTGGACATCACACGAATGAAATCCCTACTCACATCCAGTCCCCTGAACCATGCCTTTGTCGATATTTTCGGAATAATTGAGTGCATTCACCGACCCAGACCATCTCTATCCCAAGAAGCTTGCCAGCTGGCAAGTGTTTTTTGGCGAGTCGCGCTATAAAATTCGTTGAAAGCAGCTCATAAATTTCACCTTCAATAGCACCACGTTTGAGTAAAATATCGGCTCTTTCATTGCCTGCAATGAGCCGGGACCCAAACTATTGTGATTTGATAATTATTATTCAATATGACGTTCATGCACTGTTTTATTTTGCCCAAGAAAAACGGTTCATTTTTGCCAGCAGCGTTTGAGCGAATGGCTTCAATTGCACTCAGACTATCTGTGAAGAGAAAATAATGGTTTGGAGATAATGTGACGATTATACTCAAACTATAATGAACTGCTACTAACTCTGCCTTATAAAAAGATTCAAGTTCTTGAAGCCTAAATGAGACCGAAACATTATTGTTGAATATACCAAACTCAGTAGCCTCTTCAATTCGTGATCCGTCCGTGTAAAATATTTTATGCCTGAACTTACTTGTAAATTTTTTCGGGATTTCCAACGAGCGTAGGTGGTCCGGGATTCCACGCACTTTGCGCTGCCTGGATGTGTCGAAAAATAATGTTGAGTCAGGTACATTTAGGAGGCTGACACGGATAGAAATATATCTTGATGGGTTGATTTCCTGTGACATGTGATTAAAATATACTGTCATGAATTTTGTTTGAGATTGAAGCTCAACTAGCCTTTCGAAGTTATTAATAACCAGGGGATTCAGCACCTCACAACTTATTAGCAGTCGCGATGAAAGCTCCCAAAAACGATCCTTCAATGGAAGAACTCCCGTCAGAACTTCAAGACTCATTGTATGTGTCGAATGCATGCAGCCAAAAGCAATTCGCAAACAACGATATTGAATTCGCTCTAATTTGATAATATGAAAGTTTGCAGCGGAACGAAAGCAAACGCATCCATATTCCATCACTAAAATTATCGTTGTCTGATACAATTTTATTAGATCTTTCGGATGAGCACCCCACCAAAATCCTGTTATTGTTCGAAGAAAATTTACTCTTTGTTGGCATTTTGTTATCAGAAACCTAATGTGTCCTCCCCACGTGCCTTTGGAATCTAACCACACCCCAAGGTAAGTAGCAAATGTTGAGAATAATATTCTGTTGTTGTAGTCTAATATTATCAGTATATCGAATAAAATTGGAATATCTAACACTTGTGAATTATTTACAGCGAAATCAAAGTGCGTCCATACTTTCTGGGGCAGTCTTTAGTAATATGGGAAAGGCATCATTACACCACTAGGTGGATTAAAACAGGTTTTTATTGATTGGTATATATTTTGACGTTGATCATTATCTAACGGGGAAAACAGATTAGAAAACGACATGCGATTGCAACTATGTGACGAAAACCGCGAAAATCTCATCGCAGAAACGGTACTCGAACCCGTAGCTAACTCCTAACCGGGGAAATTGTTTTATTAATTAAACTACCAACCAACTGAATATGAAAACACATGATAAGAAAGCCCAATTGATTAGAAGAGCCAAGCATGCTTCGTTTTACTTAGCCACCACAACAACAAAACAAATGGCTGTATAAACAAGGCATCATAATTTGTTTTGCGTGCAAATGCGACACATTTTGACATTCAAAGAGGTTGTTTTTCACCCCATCTAGTATTTAGGGATTTTTCATCGTTAGGGATTTCTTTTTCCTTGGTATAAATTCCTCGCCTCCACGCAAAATAATTATTGTAACAATAAATAACGTGCTTGGGACAACCATGCTCTAGTTTAAATGATACACTTGCTTGCTAAAATCTACGATATCTTGGTTGGATAGGCCTAACCGTTTTGTTGTTTGAAACAATTGGGGGATTTTTCTGCGTATACAGATGATTAATTCCGGAACACTAACCTACGTAACATTGACTGATGGCGCATACAACTGCCGGATCCAATCAAGCTCTAACGGCACTCATTTATTCAACACCCAACCACAGTGAAATGAGTGACGACTAAATGAGTATAAACTCTTCTAGTGTTTGGCTTCCCTTTTTTCCCGAATCGTAAAAACCAAATAAATATGGAATTCATAAAAATAGCAGCAAGATCCCTAAGTATGTACACTATATTTAGAAGAAGGCAATCTAAATCCGTGAGATTGTTCCATCCTTGTTCTCTTGCTCTGGAAGACCTTCCGGCGACGAACGTGAGGATTTTTATATGTTTTGCAAATGATTCTTGGGGCCGTTGGGGGAAGGGGGGGGGGGGGGGGGGGGTCTCAGTTACAAAGAGTATAGTTTTTTTGTTTGTATATAGTGAGCCTGCTAGCTATATAACGAAGTGTTGGGGGTTGGTATACAACAATGAGCCAGTACAAACATAAACAATGTTAAGAATGGAATCGAATGGCTAAACGCGAAGGGTCATGGTTGCATCCTGAGTGCCACAGCACCCAGATGCTGAGAGAATGATGGTTCCATAGCTCTTCGGAAGAAACGAACACTGCATTGAGAGACACAGGCAGTGCGCATGAATATGATTTCCTGTTTGAGATTGCAAGAGCCATGTGATAATACTGAATGCGCACAATGTTGATCATTGAGAATATTTTTGAAAACTTTTCCGATATTCTACGAGTTGAAAATATCTGATTTCGGACAATAAAGGGTTAAAAGCTTCAGTATAAAGCTAGGTTGCTTTGGTTACAGTAGGGCACCGTGCTTTCGCGAGCTGTTAGTCTGAACATTGGTTTGACTTGCATTTTCATTCCGTGAGGCCTGTGGTGAAGTTTCGTTTTTGTATTGCGTTTTGCATCATTCAGGAGATTTTCAATTTCTGTTGTTTGGATCGATTTGGCGGAGATCAATTCGTAAGCGGGAAAGCACATGTTTTTCACAAGGATCGGAGAAGTCAGTGAGAGTAAAACGGCCGAATGATTATTTCTCATCCGAGAGTAAACAGTCATCCTATGGTATAACGATGATGGCTTCTGAGTGAAGAGTGACCGAGGATGGCAACTCTGTCTTGATAAGACCAACCAAAACATTCGCTCGTGCACCTCACTGGAGTGTGGACGCGCTTTTTGCACGTGCAATATACTGTGTTTCGTGGTAGATTGCATTGAGGCAGCATCCGAATACTTCAACAGAACGAAGGCTTAGAGCTCCTCGCGGCGGTTCCGAATCAGCACTCGCTCTTCAATTGTTGTTAAAGGTGCACGTGTTTTTTCAGATTGTCGTAAATCGTTCGCTTTATCGTTGGCAAAGTTTAACAAACTTTCAGTGAAGTACTACTACGCTGCATGTCTGAACGTGCTTCTGTTGGTGATCCGTTACAGTGATGTGTGTGCAAATCATTTGATGTTTCCTAACAGTACTAAAGCGTGCAATTACCCAGTGAAGAGTTACGTTTCTGAAATCGTTGATTGCCGGAATGACACCTAATAAGGGTCATCAAATTATTGCGCTGATAAGACCGTGAAGCGGTGCTAAGTGGAAGTTGTACTTGTGTTGCAAATTTTGTATTCTTCACAGGCAGCATTTACAAGCCTGTATAGCTGCTACGAATGGTGCGGGATTATCGACAGAGTTTGATAGCCGACAAAGAAACGTTGGCTTTTGATAAGAGAAGTGTTGCAGCCGAGAGTATATCGGACGATGATTGTGCACCAATAGGGCTGATATAAATTGTTTACATGATCATATTTATTACGAAACAAAATTCGACGGCTGGGAACCGCCATCCTTAAGGTTAGTAGAAAAACAGTTAACTATTTTTATAAACTCTAGTGTTACAAGCCGTCGAGCGTTGATATCTAATCACTCGAACTTCTAATCGAATTTAGAGTATATTTCGTCATAAGCCGTGCTACTTTCGGTGACACTACGAGTTTCAACATAGAAACATATGCTCACTAGTGCATGACCTATTTGTGTTATCATAATCAGTTGAACCAAATTGTCAGTAATTTGCTGTTATTCCGATAGAGTTTTCTAGAGACTAATATATTTTACTCTCATTTGTCAATGTATATTATTCATTGAACGAAATATAATATGATCTGAATACATCTGAAAATTGAATACAAACTACGTTCTTTTCTACTGATTGGCATCAAGAAAAAAACGAGTTGATAAATTTATTCCTACAATAACTATTGGAATACTTCCTGAGTAGTTTTTTTTCCTCGCTTAAAATGAAGCCGATTGATGGCACAGTAACTTAGGCTGGATTGTTTAATTTATTTTCATTTGTAGTCCAATGGACTTTCTTTTCACTGGACTACCAACGAAAATCTCGCTGTGTTGTAACGCCGAGTCGCAAAGCACGGATCGAAACTCTTTCCTTCTCGCGAAATTCTCGAACTTCCTCTGCACTAACGTGCTCACTCGTTGAGAGTTTCACCGGAAATCCTGAGTGATTTCAAGGTCAAGTACAACAATCCCTCGCATTGGGCCAACAAACAAGTCGGCATGGTAACGCACTGCTTTGGCAGTGAATCATTAAGCAGTACGAATCGCCTACTAACCAGGTTGCGTTGTGTGTTCATTGCTTGGTTAGAAATAGGAAATGTACGATTCCATCGGACCGGTGGCCTTTCCTACATTCATAAACCTTCTGCATAATAAACCGGTGTTAAAATAAAGTAAACTTTTCATGGCAATTATACTTGACGAGACGGATTGATGATACCAGGTGTTTTCCTTGAAGTGTGTTGTACCTCCTACTTGCCACACAAGCAACGAGTAAGGTATGCTGATTGTCTCAAGAATGTGACGGAAATCCCCCGCTGGAGAAGAGAAGACGTGTTTTTGCTTGTTCATTATACGCGACTAATAATCTCGCAAGTCAATTATTCTGTGTAAGTTTTCCGTTTAATACCAGTTTTCATCCACCTAGTGGTGCAATAATGCCATTCTCACATCGTTAATCTTTATACATAAAATAGCAGAGGTGATCGCATTACTTACGAACGGATGAACGGATTAACATCTTTATTTCTAATTGTTTTATCAGTTTCCACTTCCGCCGGGTTCACACTTCAAAAAAATTAGGAAAAGTGAGGATGATCCACAGCCATGTTGAATGAAAATAATTTTTTCAACTGAAATCGCCAATGCTTACTAGATCTGCGATAGGTGTTTGGCGTACAATGAGATGCTCAGTATTTAACCGTTGAAGAAAAGAGTAATTACATCGTTTGACAACAATCGTTTTGTGCGCAACGAGTTTTGTGTGTAGATTCCACATGCATACTTGATCCGTATAATTCGGCATTTCGAACCACGTGCTTAAGGGGGGTGGTAGGGTCTAACACTTTTGAAAAATCATTTATTATTTTCTTTATATTTTCTTATAGTAAAATATTTGAAGAATTTTCTGTGAAGTTTTCAAGCCTATTGGAACGAAACTCTGGAAGTTATGGAAGCAAGAGCCCGGCGCACAGGCCCAAGATTTCTACTTCGATTGACATTAAAACTTGACAAAACATTCTTGAAATGTTTCGTTATAATAAATTATACGGGCTTCCTGGAGTAATTAATTGTTCCCTTCGATTTTACAGATAAAAAGTACGGGTGTGTAATGTCAGAGACATAACTGGATGTCGTGAATACGAATAAAACTGACACGATTTCTTTATACTTTCGAATTTGAATTGATAGTTGATCGATTGTGTGAATTGCGAAACTTTCCCCCTTTTCACTACTAAACTTTTCAACGAGTTTTGACTTCGATTATCTCATTTCGGATTTGCATACTTCATTGAAAGATTCTGTACAGAATTCATTTCTGACTTTTAGAAGGACCAAATTGTGGAGTTCTCTACGATATTTAGCACAGTTCAGAACATTTATCTCGAACGATTTTCGCATAGCGAAAAGTGCACGAACCAAAACAAATTATTTTGGATTTTCACTAAACTGATGATTTCTACCTTCGAATTTCAAAGAAGTAATCTTAATAGTTCTTTAGATATCATTTAGAGCCATTAGAACGGCTGATTTTATATAATGTTGGCCACTTTTCGTTTCTTGTTTTCTTTCTCTCCCAAGCAAAGCACCAGCAGCTGATGCAATCGTTCTTGCTTGAATTGAAACTAGCTTTGCGTAAAAACCGACATATCCGCACTCAGTGCCAAATGATGCGAAACTGGTTTAATGCGTCTTCTCGACCTGAGCGTTTGAGGTTTGGCACCATGCAAATGGTCTGCTCTCATGATTGACGACCGCTGCTCCCGACGATTGAAGTTCAAATGAAAGCACGACGTAAGCGTTTGAGGTTTTATACCACGCAAAAGGTCTGCTTTCATGGACGACTGCTCCACCTGACGACTGAAGTCTAATTGAGAGTTCCGACCTGAGCGTTTGAGGTTTTTAACCACGCAGAAGATGCACTCTCCGAAGCTGCTGGTCCCACGACGTCTACTTGCATCCAACGCACAAGAAGAAATGATCGAATTTCGAAGACGGTTCCCCTTTTATACGCAGTCAGTTGAAGATATGTGCCTGACTACCTCAAAATCGTCGTCCTTGCGCGAAAAAGCCAAGCAAAAGTAGAGAGTTTTCCGCTTCGTTTTCAAAGTTTAAGAAAACTTAATATTTGAGTTGTTTGTGGTTATCTCACACTGTTCAAAATATTATCCTAAATTCCTGATCATATTTTTGATGAAATGGTGAAAGAATTATGTTGTTGCCTTTAATACAAGTCGAGATATTCACGATTAAGTTCTGCCCATTCTTCCATATGGCTAATGTTGAAAAGGCACCCCATAGTAAAGTAAGTCGTATTCACGACAAAACTTTTAAACGCGTTTTTCTCGAAAGCAGGTTTTGAAAGTCCGTGTCCATCGTCATTCAACAACTACTGCACCAATTTTTTCAAATTTTGCACACACTTTCTACATATAATAAACCAGACCACAACGTTTTCCTTTTCGTTGTTTGTTACTTTGGGAAGGTTTAACCACTACAAAATGGCGGATTTTTTCGTAAAAAATCGTAGTTTTCACTTTGAACAACGAACAAAAATTAAAAAAAAATTGAAATATCAAACGTAAACGTTGGAGTCTAGAAAAGTTTCTTCTTTAACTATGCTGCGTTCATTTGTTTACTTCTGATTAGTCTGCGCTGAGATACAGTGGACACCGCAAATCATGATTTTATGAAGCGTCCTCAAAAATATCTCTTCACCGACTTATTTCTCAATATTTTTCCATGAAAAAGTTACAAAATCTTGTTTTGGCCTGAACTTGCTGTACCAGGGACTTTTTCGGCACCTTCTGTTTCTTGTACGTTTTCAGGGAGTTCCGAACTTTGATCCGTTGAATCATCCCGATGCTGGTGTTGAACTGCTTGAACAAATCCCGCGTCGAAGCCGATGGGTTTTTCCTGATGTACTCAACCACTTTTAAGTCCCGGCCGGGCTGGCTGGGACCCGTTTTCCTACCGGATCGGGGCAAATCCTTCATGGAAAGGGTCTTACCGAACTTCTCGATAATATTTTTGACACTGGTGTGGTGCACTTTCACCCGTTTTTCAATTTCGTTGTACGTGACACCACTTTCTGAGCACCAAGTGTGCAGAATTTTCTTTCGCGTTTCCGGATCAATCCGACTCATCATTGAAACGATAAACCGTACCGAAACCAATCGATTGCGCAGCTGTTATTGACATGTAAACAAACATGTCACCGCAAAACACGCTTATCGATACACTCCTTAGTAGTAGTGACGTAACCGACAATTTTCATCGGCAGATTTCACTTTTTCGGCGAAATGACCCATTCGGCGAAACGACTTTCGGCTAAATGGTATTCGGCGAAATGACCCGCTCCCCTCCTCCTCGATCCGAATTCGTCTTCCAGTTTAGGAATTACAGCGCGATAAGCGAAAGATGCTCAATGGTGATTGTGAAAGAGATGCAAGTTTTTATGAAAATGATTATTCTAGTTTGCAGATCTTGTTAGTTGATGGGTATATAAGCCTACCGTCGCACTACTAGTTCTCGTTTTCCAGTTCCGAAAGCACCGATAGTAGTGGACAAAAACTTCATAAACGGAACTCTCGAATTCTCAGTAATGGTTCAACCGATTTTCACAAACCTTGATGTGCAAATCTTTCACACCGTCATATAAAATGACAATGTAAGACCAGTACGCACCAGAAACGCCAGGTCTGATTTTCCCAGATTTCTGAAATCGATCACAGATTTCTGTTATCATAAACCCCTGAAAGCTATCAGGAGGATATCAGCGCTGAACGTGCAACCCTAGGTCAGGTCATTTAATTCTCTATCGGATCTTTATTCCGAAATTCCATTCAAACCTACACGATTTTAAGATTCTCAGATCAATTTGTGACTCGCCCATTGATTACGACACTTTTAGCGTCGTGAAAATAGAGCTCAGACAAAAAAAGTTTAATTTGTTTCTAATTTAGAAATAATATTGTACCTGTGTAATATTATTTAAGGGTTTCATAAACAGTGCAAACTTTACGTTTGCTTAGTAGTTTAAATTGAACTGCTAGGTACGAGATGGTAGCTCAATTTGAACTGCTCTAAGCACTGATGAGCCGAAGGTGAAACGCGAAAAAATAGGAACAAAACGTGTGCTTTTTGCACAATTCAACAAAACCCATAAATGTTTAATTTGTTGTTGTGCATAAAATCTGTATGTGCATGTAAAAATCTGTATAAATGACATCTCTGCTACAAACGATGCACAGCGTGCTTTGATCGATTTCGTACCTACACCGTTTTGAAAACACACGAGAGCACGTGTTTCCAATCGTGTTGAAGTCACCAGAATGCCGGTGCAGGCACGAATTTCTGTTACCGGTGTTTGGTTTGGTTGAACACGGTGCTGTGGTTGAGTAAAATCATAGCTTCTTCACGGAAGTGTTGCAGAAAGAAGAAAAGAATTTGACTCTCTTCAAGTTTAATTGAAAAGACATGCATTGGAATCTCATGTTTCGCGACGAAGTTTCGAGCATGTTTTATTATGCTCCTTGAAAAATATCAATACCCATATAACTTGAATTTCATATACAGCAGTAACAATCGGTCTAAATAGTGCATAAGACGTAAATCAACCAGCTTTAATTCAAACAAAGTCTGAACTAAATAAATGTTGATAAAAATATCTAACCGTCATATAATTAAGGACACAGATAAGTAAAAAATATTCAAAGCATATCTTAAACACTATTTGATGGCCGTAAAAGCTTTTTACGACTATGACGATCTCCGAGTTCCGGCTCTGGAAACAGGGAGTCGAGAACTCCAACATGAAACTTGCATCGATTTCTAATGAAATGTTAATGAGACAGTTATCAGCACACCACTAGGTGGATCGAAATAGTTTTTTTTATAGTTTCGATCGAGCATTCCACTAAAACACGAAACTATGTCACTGGTGAACCACAAAAGAAATTTAAATGAGGTTATTTTCAGCGATGCGGACAACATTCTATTTTGGACACGGCGGCAGAATGCAACATACGATTGGTGCAAACATTGCTCAAAAACTATGCAGCGTTCCTGGTTAGGGCGTATATTTAAAAAAGTGCTTATGTTTTGACAAACGTGCAAATTGTAAATAGTACAGCGAAACAAGTGTGTAGTATAACTATAAACAACGGCAACTGAAACATGTAGCAATCTATAAAGTATATAACTTTTCTGTAAAGTGATCTGTAATTTCAGTCGCTGCTCATGCGAAAGCCTTCCCCACGGTAGTGCAAACAATTGATTGATACAAATGAGGTAATTTAGTGTCATTTATGTATGCAGTGCAGCACTTGTACTAACAACCACCAGGAGTTCTGGTGACACCTTCATGAATCACGGTTAACCCCACAGACGGCCGGTAATTCCATGAATCCACTTATCACTGCAATAAGCATGCCATCCAGCAAATGGACCGGTAATGCTTTATGTGAGCGTTTAGACCACGATACACGTGAAGAATAGTGTGATGGGATGTCGTGAGTTATTTATTACATTAGTTTATGTATATTTGCAACTGGTAATGTGTTGAATAGTGTGATAACTATCTGAATGAGCTATTTTCGATTCGATAGAAACTTTGCATACTACAAATTTGTTATACTGTATATATCTCATCCAAATCCTCTCAGTGCAGTTGTTTAAAACTGTAACGCACGAATTAAAAATATTTTTATTACTATTGAAAAGTTTTCAATGATATGAATAACAAAATAACTAAAATAACAAATTTAGGAAATCCTCCTACTTGATCTTTTTATCCATTTTTGTAGATGACTGAAGCTCGCTTGCAAGATTTATTGATGAAATTTATATACAGAAATGAGAAATGAGAAACCAGCGACGTAGAGCTCACTTCTGTTCTCTTGCACTGCCTGTGGTAATAATAATAAATCATTATTCGAGATCGGATTTTTTTGTCTGAAGAGGCCATCCTGCAAATACTTTGTTTAGCAAATTGTTCTGTTTACAAATAAGCTATTACAATTCGGAACAACATATCAAAACTTGGAATTGGTCAATTTATTGATATTGACCGAAAATGGCTACAAAAAGGGGCAGTGGCCGCATAAATTACAATAAATCACATATTACGATAACAATTTCTCTCTAAGCATAACAAGATATGCGTTTCTCGATGATTTGCAATTCTTTATTAATTCTATGGCTTTTGTGATCTTGGAAATCTTGAAACCAATTTCCATAATTCATCAATTATAATTGCAAAATAAAGCCAATACACATAAGGAATGAAAAAATGATACCGAGACTCGTTTTTATGCATTATCGTGATAAACAGGAATCAGTGTGTTAAAGATATCAATTTACACACTTTTTAGACACCCGAAGTAATCAAAGTAGGCTACAGAATCTTCAGTGCATTTTCAAATACAGTCATCCCTACACACTAATGTCGTTTTCGTTTTTAAATTGCACTACACTGGTGTAGCGAAAGCTGCACTGAAACCGTTCGTTTTTACCAATTGCACTACACCAGTGCTACACTTTTTCTGCACCGATACCACTGGTGTAGCACTCATCAAAAGTTTGGTGTAGCTCTGTGCAATGGAATCGTGTATTGTAGTCAATGGTTACTGTTTATGTTTTCGTCATTTTTGTTCGTTTATTCATGCCTCAGTGTAGCACTGCACCGGTGTAGTGCAAATTAAAAACGAAAACGCCATAAGATTCGATTTAGCAATTCGGTTATTTTTTGACGAAGGTTTTCGATAAACGTGAATTATAACCGAATTTCAGGTAAATGTATTCTATTTGACAGCAATTACAGAATTATGTAAATAATGTAAATAATGTACTCGGTATATCCGAAAACTCGTCAACTACGTCAAAAAATACCGAATGAAAACGTAAAATTAACTCTCAATAAGTGCACTTCGGTAAATACGTCAATAAACGAAAATTATTTTTCATGCGGCGAAAGTTTTGTAGTTTAAATATATTTTATATGCAACAGATAATCAAGCAACTACAGGTAAAATATAAGCGATTTATTGAAAATTTCGATAAACATACATCAGGAGCATTTCATCGATTACCTGGTGAGATAACATTAGCGCCAAACGTATTACAGCACTAAACATTCATTCAACTTTTAGTACACAAAATAAAAAGATTTATGATCGATCTTTTCTAAAATCTAAAATCTAAATAATATTTTAGAAAATGCATTAAAATTATCAGTTTGAAATAAATTCTGAACCTGGAACTCAATTCTAACCCTGAAATTAATCCGAATCCAGATCTAGTATTCAGAAGCTGAATGTGATTACTGATAATCTATTGTTATTGCTGCTGGTTGAAGGCAACTGCGCGCCACGACGTCCGAAAAGTAAATGAAATCATGGTCTGTTTTTGCTACTGTTTGAGGAAGGTTCTCACCAAGACGTCCACTTCTATATAAAGCACAAAAAGAAAAGATCGATTTATTTTATACTTTTCCAGTTGAACATTGAGACTGAGGGCGAAATTTGAAAAGGAGTCCCATAGTAAAGCAAGAATTGTTCACGTCAAAAAATTGGGATTCGATTGCAATTTATTTGACTATGAGACCTTTTATTAACAACTAAGTTTGTGAAAACGTGAGTTCCGCTTTGAAGTTTTTGAACATAATTTACCGAGAGCCACAATATCCGAAGTCGGGTTGTTTGGCAATCAACTAACATGTTTATTTCACCTTTTGGGAGTACATAAAAAATACTCTTTCTTATCCACCTAGTGGCGTGATAATGTTTTTACCATTCAATCAGTCTCATTTAAACTTATTTTTTTCATCAAGAGAATTTGTAACTGTGACTCAACCCTTACATCATAAATTCGACAATATTCTCGAAACCAATAGCATCAGCAATAATACATTGGAACATAAACATTGGTAAAGATTCTGAAAAAAATGTGCGGATATGCCGGTTACGTCACTTATACGATTGTATCTTCAGAACCGGAAGTATCTGTACTATCCAAACTTGATGTATGATCCATATAGTAGCTTCTAAACGAGGCTAGGATTGTTAAAACAGGTTCAGCCGTTTTTGAGCAAATAGAGCCGAGAGAACAATTTCATTTTGTCGGTTACGCCACTTATACCATTTCATCTGTGAAACCAAAAGTGGCAACCAGTGATCTTCGAACTTATTCTTTGTCTCAAGATTGGCCGTTTCCCAGAAAATTGAGAGGAGAAGGAAAGAAGGATGCTATTTGTCGGTTACGTCACTTATACCATTATATACATATTATACACACATACATACCATATGTTAATTAAGTTCAAAGCAGAGGTGGAAATTTTATAGGAGCATGTACATCAATGATTTTTGTCAATTGATATAAGCATGTAGGTGCTCAAATTGGGGAAAATTGTCAATTTGTAACTTTCAGGAATGCTCCTTTAACAGTCTTCATCACTAGAGTTGGGAAAACTACAAGCATCGACCCCATGCGGTTGTTCGAGTCATTGATGTGGAACAAGGCTACCAAAATTTCTAATGATCTACAATCATACAGTTCAATCAAACGTCACACTTTTGAATCCGCAATTGCACGAGTCTGTTTAGATTGATCTTGATTAGGAATCAACACCAAACATTGCTTGTTTTATAGCCGATGAAATTATACCAATATCCCAAATGTATGCAATTATATCTTTGTACATATTTGCGATATGGATTTCAATATTTAAGCTTCTCTCCGCCAAGCTTGTGTTAAAGTTTTGTATGCAAGCAGTTATTTTTATAGCGTTAAGTTTCTCTACCATTCTGCGATTTCGGTTGAAGCGATAAACTTTTTATCATTATCAATCGAGTTCATCTTATATTAATTTGAAATAATCTTAAGCACATAACATGGAATTTCATCCGAGCTTGCATGACACAAGATCAGAGCATATAAATTAAAGCTTCAAATCGTTTTATGGCACTTTTTGTCCTGCTGTCTAGCAACAACCTACCTCTAGCATGCAACGCGTAGGAATGCAACATTAGCTATAATTTCGCTTCTATTCATAGATTCGCGTACTTCCAACAGCTTCGCTTTTGCATCGATTGACCAATCAGAGCGATGCTTTCCCTTTGATATATCGCTTACTCCTTCAAAACCGTCGTCTATGGCAGGGAAATCTGGTATGCCGGAGATTTTTAGCAGACAAAATAGAACACTGCTCGCTACTAATCAAAATTTCAATCATTTATTATTGAAAATACGTGGCTTGATACATTCAAATCGAATCTTAGAAATATTTCCAATCGAGTGATGAAATAATATTAATAATTGATACAAAAAAGACTGAGCTGTAAGTGTTTAAAACCTGACCACATTTCTACGTGTATTTTTCCCTGAGTTTCTGATTTGCAACCCTATATAGAAAATAAAGATGTGTTCCACATCAAAATTGGTTTGTTTACGGCACGGTTAACGAAGATTCAACACTTGTTTTCGATAGTTCCAAACCGTGTTTAACTTCGCAACCTGTTGTTGAGTTCGCAATAAAATGAACACTAGATGAAGGGAATGCTAGACGATGAATGTTGGAAATAATCAGTTTAGATCGTTATCACATTGATAATGTAAATTTAATAGTTTTCACTGTGCAATAGCAATACACAATGCAACATTAGTAAAAAACATACGACAAAAGATCTTGTTTTATTTCCTGCTGGTTGATGCTGATGGTAATGTTCATGCACTATTTAGATTAAACCCAATAAAACCCCTTTTTTACATGAATTTTATTTATAGAAGTAACAGGAGCGCAGCGTTCGAATGGTGCGTATCAATTGGCGTAGCAAAATCCTGCATTCCTGTTACTTCTGTGTATGATAGTCAAGTTGAATAGGGTAATATTATTCAGCTGCATAGCATGCTTTGTGATTAGACATGTTTTTCTTATCAATTTAATTATTATTCATAGCAGTATGTACATTAATATTATCGTCGTGATATTACTCCACCACGACGGTATTGCTGAATTAATTTCAAATACATCACGAAGCACGGAACTGCGATGCGGCCAACGAAGCGGTAATCAGTTTTGTCGTTTACGTTACTTATACCATTATATCACCGGAACCGTAAGTGACTGCCATTTGAACTTCAAACCTGTTTAATGTATACAGAGTAGCATTAAAACGAGCCTAACTTTGTTGAAATGTTTTTTTCCGAATCAGACAGTGGTACTGATAACGATGAAGACATTTTTCAAACCAAAATTTATCTTATTCAAAATAATTCGTTTCATGATTCATTATAATATTTACAATGAATAAGTGATATGAAATAAATATACCGACTATTTTAATTTACTGTGAACCAAAAAATTTGCTTAAATCCACCCCTGGTTCAAAGATCAAGTGACTGACACCTCCGATTCCGGAGTTATAATCGTATAAGTGGCGCAACCGACAAATAGCACTTTTTTCTATCGACGCAATTTTATTTTATTGATCATTGATCAAGTTCAAATGTATAATTGCTAATATATTTGGTTAGAGGAATGTTTCCGAATATGTGACGTATGCACTGTATGGTCTACCCGAATCAATTTGAATGAATTGATTTCAAAAAAAGAACTCTATCTCGTATTAGAAATCATCATAATAAAAATATGTTCTAATAAGACTGTGTGATTGACAATAGTAAGGCATTATCACAGCACTAGGTGGATAAAAATAGATTTTTCCAGCAATTCTATTTCCTTTCTATTGAGAAAAGCAAAACGAGTGTGAGTGATATTAAAAATCCACTGTACTGTATTACGCTCTAGTATTCATTGTATTCTACGAAGAGACATCTCGTTAAAATTCTCTGATTCGTTACAGCAGGTCGAGAACCAAACAGTGTAATTGTTTAGGCTCAGTTTCGTTTTCCACACGTTGGAAGCGTTGTGTTGTTTAAGCCTTGGAATGCAATTTGCAAAAAAAAAATCCGCCATTCTTTTCCTCTTTATTACGTGCCCATGTAACTACAGCACTTTGAAAGAAGACCAAAACGTGCTTGGAATTAAATAGATAGGCGCTTGGAAAACATGCACAATTTCGCATCTTAAAGTGACACAGGAAGAATCCACTAAAATAGTTATCAATTCCAACTGCAGTGATTGCTGAGTACGTGATTATTTTTTGATTTTGTGATTTTTCAAATTGTACAAAACAAAGCTGGTATAAAAACACGTATTATTTATTTCAAAATTAAAACATAAATTTTTGATCCGTTCTTCTTCATTTGTGTTGTAGAAAATACAGATTTTATAATGCCATAAATCTTTGTCGGGTGAATGATAGACACCCAAAGGTATATTAATTGTTAAGTGTAGCTTTTTGAATGCTTGCTTGCGATATAAGAACACACAGGTAGCATTAGGGTGAAGCCAGAGAGAAAGCGACACGCGACGCGAAGCGATGCGATTAGTCAGTAGTCGCTTCGCAACGCATCGAGTTCACTCTGACATACTTGTCATTTTTCTGCTGAACTTGAGTGGACGGAGCTATGCCGTGCGATCTGTCAAGTTTCGCATCGCTTCGCTACGCGTCGCGTGTCGCTTTCTCTCTGGCTTCACCCTTAGAATAGATATACGCGTTCAATCCAGTTGTCCTCTGAGTGGTGTTTATTGGTATACAGGATAGTTAAAACGGTAAAACAGTGCTGGTGATTAAAGTAGGTATGGAAGTCCGAATCCTGATTATGGAACAAAATTTCTTTTTTCCCAATCCCATCGTATCAAATAAATCATAACTCTACACATGAGTAGTCAAAATTGATCTATCAATTTTCAGTTAAGCGCAATTAAACGTCTGTTTATTATTTATGACAACCGAGCAGCAGCTGTGAATAACAGTGCCGGTTATTTTATATTCTAGTTTGTTGACATCTACACCGTAATTAGTGAACCGATTACACATTATTCTTGGAAAAAATATTACAGCTCCCGGATTGGCATATGTTGTGATATTAAATGAAATGAACGAAAATAAAAGACTCGCCGTTTCTTGTACCAACATTTTTTCATACCGGTACAATTAATTTCATTCACTGATTAATTTTGTCAACCGACTGGGCAATTTTATCCGGGTGGAAAATCAGCTTGGGCGATAGTAATCGCTCCCACGTGTATGAAAATTGCTGTAATTTTCTCTGGATTTACCGATGCGTGTAAAGGCGCTTCGTCGTTGTACGTCATTGCCGCCTGTTATGCATGAAAATGCCACGCTAGCATTTGATTTAGCAGCCTTGATTTTGAATTTATGAGCTGGAGGATAGTCGTATCGTGAAAACAGGAAACCATCCCATCAATCATAGGCTGTTAATCGGTCCTGATTGCAAGACTGAAAATTGTTACCTTTATTGAATACATTTGCACATTTTCATTTGACATATAGGTTATTCTGATTGATGGTATACTAATGGTAAAACATCTGGACACGCCTAAATACATATGGCTTTGGAAATACTTCATCAACACGTGAAATATTTCGCACACTGATGAACATATGTCTGTTCATTGTGTAAAATCAATTTTTGTTGACACTACAAGCTTTTAGATCGAAGATGGCGTCGAAAGAAAACTAGCAAAACCCTGTTTTAAATGTTGACTTTCTCATATTACTCATATTATCATAAATACTACTGTAGAGTTCTGTTAATTGAATAGGAACAGGAAAGTTTATTCAAACGTAATAAATGGAAAGTATTATCCACAATGAATCAATGGTAGAACCTTATCTTTTGCATCTATAAGTTTGTGAAAATCGATTTGGCCATCTTGAAGAAAAGTGAGTGAGATCCTATTTGCAGTTTTTGACCACTATTTCCAAAGTTTTCGAAATCTAATTCCGAGGACCGGAATAGCCGAAGTTTGTTCGTATGACCCACAATTTGGAACTGTTTTGAAAAGTTATAAAGAATTTTCCCCCCTTTCACTTCGTCGCTTTAGAAGGCGGTATATACTTTTTAACGCTTAATCATCGCTGAGAAAATAGTCTGAGTTTTATTTTGGAGTATTTCAATACTATTTTTGGTGCTTCCGGAATCGGAAATCAGGAGCCTGCAACGCCGGAATAAATTTGATAGGCCGTCTACTAACAATGACTAACGGTTGGAATAGTTTCGAGCCCAGCTTAAAAATCTTTTTTACGTTTTTTGCTTCGCCGCTCAAAGTGGAGATAACGAAATTTCAACATTCTTCACTCTGTAATTCAAAAACCAAAAGCAAAAGTTTTTCAAGTTTGACTACATCAGATAAAATCCAATGAAGCTACCGCTTGTTTGGCAGTCTTGCTGAACCGATTTTATTTCTCTCTCATTTTTCGTTACGTTACAAGGAAACTGGAGCAGAAAAAAATTGCGTTTGCAAAAAAAAATCGACTTACCTTCCCAAAAATAACATTCATTTCATTTTTATCGCGACAACACCTAGGTTTTATGCACTAATCGCATCTAAATTAAGTTATCTAGACATTTTCAGTGTAGATTTTTGATCCATACTATTGAAGGCGAGATATTCAAAGAACAAGTTGAGAGCTGCCGTTTTCAGCTATGCAATTCTTCCTTCAGAAAAAAGACTTTCCCGACCGCTAAAGTCAAATTTTTGATATTCGTCACCGTTTCTGAGAAAATCAGATTTGAAGCGTGAAAATAGCCTTTTGAATCATCATAAAACACACTGGCCTCAGACCTTAAGGCCTTTGATTTGAACCTAATTTTGTGAAAATCGGTCACGCTATATCTGAGGAAAGTGATAAGTAATCAACTTCGGTGTTGGTTTTCGTTTTCTTCATGGCATGTACGGAAGCACGCTGTGTGCATCATTTGAAAAGGCGTGTTGTGTTTTCGGATCCGGATGAAATGGTCTAGAAATTTTGAGTTTCAATCTCAGTTTGTGAAATTCGGTAGAGTCATCACCGATAAAATTGAGTGCACATTTTTTCCTTATTTTGTACATATTACCCAATAATTCAGGAACCGGATATCGGATTCCAATAAAATTAAATAGCAAGCTATGTGACCATAAACCATTTATTCGAATCAAAGTTTGTGAAAATCGGTTTAGCTATCTTCGAGAAAAATGAGTGCATATTTTTGTTACATACATACACACATACACACAGATTATTGCTCGGTTCGTCGAACTAAATCGAATGGTATAAAAAGTCGGTTGTCACAGTGATCGCATAGCCTTTCTATATGAGAAAGGCAAAAAGCTTTGTTTTCCTGCAAGCACAGTCCATAACGTTCTTAAATGTTTGTGAAAATTGATTACTCTTTCTCTGAGAAAAGTTAGTACGCATATTTTCATTTTTTTGCACATTTTACTCCATAATTAAGGGACCGGAGATCAGATCCAAATAAAATTCAGGAATTTTGTATGGGAGTATAAGATCTTTCATTTGAATCTAAGTTTGTGAAAATGAAGCCATCTCCGAGAAAAGTTGTGTGCACTTATTTTGTATGTAACGTTTTTCTGTACTAACTTTCCAATTTTCACAAACTTAGATTCAAATTAAAGGTCTTGTAGTCCCATACAAAATTCCTGCATTGCGATTGGATCCGACTTCCGGTTCCGGAATTACGGGGTAAAATTGGCAACAAAATAAAAATAACAGTTCGGCTGAAAAGTTCGTATCGTTTAATAGAAACACACATTTTTTGCCAAAATTCGTTTTTATTATTCAACATAATTGCCATCAGAGGCGATACAGCGATTATATCGATCTTCCAACTTTTCGATACCATTTTTGTAGTACGATTTGTCCTTTGCCTCAAAATAGGCCTCAGTTTCAGCGATTACCTCTTCATTGCTTCTAAATTTTTTACCAGCGAGCATTCTCTTAAGGTCTGGGAACAGGAAAAAGCCACTGGGGGCCAAATCTGGAGAATGCGGTGGATGAGGGAGCAATTCGAAGCCCAATTCGTTCAATTTCAGCATGGTTTTTCGTTGTTGTTTTTGATCGATTGTGAGCTCACGCGGCACCTATTCTTATATCCAAATATTCGTGAATAATATGTTCAACACGTTCCTTTGATATCTTTAGGGTGTCAGCTATCTCGATCAACTTCACTTTACGGTCATTGAAAATCATTTTGTGGATTTTTTTCACGTTTTCATCGGTAACAGCCTCTTTTGGACGTCCACTGCGTTCATCGTCTTCGTTGCTCATATGACCAGTACGAAATTTTGCAAACCACTTACGAATTGTTGCAGAGTCTGGATAACACTCATCAAGCCATTTTTTGGTATTGGCGGCACTTTTTTTCATCAAAAAGTAGTGTTTCATCAACACACGAAATTCCTTTTTTTCCATTTTTTTTCACAATAACAAAAGTAGCTTCACTCAAAATGCAATATCTCACAAACTAATAATCAGACAGCTGTCAAATTTATACACGTATCTTTTGAAGGTTGGTACTAACTGAAAATGGTATGGATTTTATTCAAGTGGCGCCCTCTCATAGAAACGATACGAACTTTTCAGCCGATCTGTAATATGTACTTTTATCGGAGATGACTGAACTGAGCTGAGCTGAAGTTTATCGTCCGTAGTTGCACTTCGTGATTGACCGAATGAGTGGAAATGTACAATGAACCAAGAAAATGAAGCTTGGGAGAATCAAACCAGAAAATGAAGCTTGGGAGAATCAAATCGAAAGACTGTGCTACTGAGGAAAAGGAAGGAATGTTAGTCCGATACTCGTTGTTTCTAGACACCGCGAGTACCACTGTATCTCCACGAGCATCACAGGATAGGAGATGTGTTCGTAGGGATGGAAAGAGGTCCGGATATTTTTGGTAAACAGTATGATCTCAACAAAAGCCTATTTTCGATACCCAGGAGAAGTACAATAAGGGTTTGCTGCAGACCAATTTTAGATTTTCAGCTTGAATAACACGATTGACTTGTAAATTTCACACATTCCATATAAATCTGATAACACCGAAAGTGATATGCAGACGGCGCTTCGATCGGTTGATATCGTTGAATTTTGGGGCGGTAAATTCTCAGCTTTTACCGCTTCATCATTTTTAGTTTGGTTACACCTTCAAGAATCACAGAAAAATATTTTTAAGAATTTTGAATATTATATACAATAGTATGATTGATATGAAAAAGGTTTCTTCAGATCGTTTATTTGATATGGCACATAGCATTAGTTCAGAGGTCCCAAAGTCTGTATTGTATTTTTTCGTACAATATACACACCAAAAAAATTTGAATAATACAGGTGACTTAATTCCTAATACGATGTAATTCATAAAGACCTAATTTGTCAAATGACAGGAAATCTCATTTGTAATGACTTAATCGACGACACGACCAGGCACTCCGAAGGACATTCAGAATAAGTGATCGTGAAGTGATGTACCGTCAGTTACCAGAAATATTGCGACCCCTTGATAATGATAAAAATAATTTTCTTGAGCAACACTGTTTAAGTTACTACGAACTAGTTTCCTAGGAGTCCCACAATAAATAAACAAATCATTTGAAGAAGTTATATAAATTTGAATTTTGTTTCATCAGCGCAAAATTTAATAAATACTCATTAATTATTCTGAAGAAATACACAATTTAAGGACAATAAATGACGACTATTGGCAGTAGAGAAAAAATATTTCAACTGAAAAAAGGAAATAGTATGAACGATTCGGAACAAATAAAGAAGTGGCGAATGAAGAATGATTTGCCGAACAATTGAAAGCGTTTTTTCAGTCATTAGTCATTAGTCATTATAAAAGAATAAATAAAAAATTTTGTATTTGTACCGATGACGTGCTTCTCTGGAAAGAATTAAAAAAAGTACAGGTGTGTAATGTCAGAGACATAACTGGATGTCGTGAATGCGAATGAAACTGACACTCTTACTTTATACTTCCGAATATCAATTAGTTGATCGATTGTGTGAATTGTGCAAGCTTTCCCATTTTTCACTACTAGAATTTGAAACGATACACCCAAACTACAGTACAGATTAGTTACATCAAACTTTCTGACACACAAATATTACAAAATAACCAGTATAGTTCTTTATGATAAAATATTGGTGGTTTTGGAAAGAACCTTTTATGAAGGTGTGCGTGAAGGGCCAAATTGTATAATTTTCTACGATATTAAACACTGATTGGATATAAACGATTTTGTACACTGTTGCGAATTTAAAACTGTGAAAATTGCAAAAAAAAAACTGATCATGTTATCTTAGATTTGCACTCCACTACTAATTTTAATTTTCGATTTACAAAGAAGCAATATTTATAGTTCTTTAGGTAACATTTAGAACCATTAGAAAGGCTAATTTTGCATAATGTTCCACATTGTTGTCCATTTCCCGTTGTATTTTGCTCCAATGCAAACGACCACCAGCAGATGTAATCGATCTTCTTCGAAGGGAAACTGGAACTGCAACCTGAGCGTTTGAGGTTTTGTACAACGCTAAAGGTCTGCTTTCATTACTAGCTAGTGACCGCTGCTCCCGACGATTGAAGTCCAAATGAAAGCACGATCTAAGCGTTTGAGACTTTATACCACGCAAAAGGTCTGCTTTCATTGACGACTAAAGTCCAAATGAGAGTTGCGACCTTAGCGTTTGAGGTTTTTAACCACGCAGAAGGTGCACTCTCCGAAGCTGCTGATCCCACGACGTCTGCTTCCGTCCAACGCACAAGAAGAAATGATCGACTTTTGACCACGATTTCCCTTTTATACGCAGTCAGTTGAAGATATGTGCATGACTACCTCAAAATCGTCGTCCTTGCGCGAAAAAGCCAAGCAAAAGTAAAGAGTTTTCCGCGTTGTTTTAAAAGTTTGAGAAAACTTAATTTTTGAGTTGTTTGTGGTTATCTCACACAGTTCAAAATATTATCCTAAATTCCTGATCATATTTTTGATGAAATGGTGAAAGAATTATGTTGCTACCGTTAATACAAGTCGAGATATTCACGATTAAGTTCTGCCCAGTCTTCCATATGGCTAATTTTGAAAAGGCACCCCATAGTAAAGTAAGTCGTATTCACGACAAAATAAAGCCAAGCCTTAAAGTACTTTTGTTTCGCTGTAAACGAATTTTCTTTGCATTTCGTATAATAGTATTGATATACTGATTTTACTCCGCTTTATTATTTATGTGTACTAAATTTTGATTATTGCACAGATGACTTCAAACTTCACCACCTTTTAAAAACGTATTAACAAAGCAGATAGTCTTGATCAATCTAAGTCGTTAAAACGTAAGTTGATACCGACAATACATTGAAAGTATTCAATTCAAAAGACATTTTTCGCATGTTCGAGCCCCAGCCAGTGCTCAAGAAAGCCTCTATCTGATTAAACTGATCGATCTACGGCTCTAACAGGTGATGAAACTGGAGAACTTTTGCAACTAATCCCTTCGAGGCAGTTAGTATTTGTTTACATTTCTCAAGTCTTCAATATGCAGTAACCAAGGTGATAACCAATAACTGTTATTTAAAATCAATAAATCATCATCTTGTGTTGCCAGTTTCAATATTTTTCCAACGATTTCATTTTGACATTACCAGTTACTGAGGGGTAGTTTAATTTGCGATACAGTTTCGATAGACGAGTGGCAGGTGGTGTCGTCGACTTAATGTTAGATGAGCTTGAATTTTACTGGTTTCGACTATAACTTGCGTTCTGCTAGCAGGTGCGACTGTATGAATTTAAATGCACCTTTTATCAGCCAAGCAGATGTATGCTTCTGTGGCTCGGTCGATTAACAGACGTACTTGCGATCCAATGATTCTCGGTTCAAGTCGCGACGTATCTTTTTTTTTATTTCAAAGAATTCATGTATGCAGTTTTAGACACAATATTAAATGTTCTTCCACGTAAATTTGCGTGAGCTGCGACGCTCCATTTATGTGCATCTAATAAGATGCAAAATCACACGGTTTTTTTAAGTGTGTACGATTTAACTAGTGCACTTGGAAATAAGTTGTTTTCATGATATGGAAAGATATGTTATTTCGGTATGGCATTGCATTGCATCTCCAATATGTCGCTAGTCACTAGTCGAAACTTTACTTTTTGAGTCACGCTAGATGCTAGTAACAATCACTCAAATTTCCTGTTGCGTACTCGGCACAAATAATCTACCGTGCTACAGTAATTTTTCAAGTAAAACGGTTCGTTATGCCGCCGTAATTGGCTGAGACAAGATCAGGGAATTCATACAAAGCCATTTATCTCACTTGGCATTGAGTTGTGGAGTAACACCTTCCGTACAAATGGAACCTTCACCGCAGTGAACCAAGAAAGTGCCAGAATAGCAGAATTTTTATGTGATGATAAGGTGACCTAAGCGGCTTTGAAATAGAATGATATTTTTCATGCTTTCTCAGTTATGAATAGTGTTCATTTTTCAACAAGTATCATAAAAATCATACAAAAACAACATGTAAAAATAGAGTCTTTGAAATAGTTTATAAAACTGATAGGTGGCAAAGGTAGCTCAATTTGAACTGCTTAAAGCATTGATGTTTATATTCATAAGGTTACGAAGTGTTTTCTTTTTTCATGCAAGCCATCATGGGTAAAAAAAAATCATGAAACATCACCACGTTCCGCCCGCAACTTGATTGTCATTAACCGTGAAGGACGACACTGATTCCTCCTGCTGGCTGTATGATAACTTCATATCAATTCCGTGCACATCCAATGTCAAGGGTCATATCTTCATTTCCGCTACGTGGTGACACACAAGTTTGCCGTGGAATCCTTTGCTCTATTATAAGCGGAAGAGATGATTACCCACACCAAAGGGAGAAGGCGAATCGTCAACTGTTTGGCCCAAAAAAAACGCCACATCGGCATCTGAGAGGTAAAGCGAAGGAAACAAGATAAATTGCTTCCGTTTCTGGTGCCTATTTTAGTGATTGCTGCCGGTTACAGAAAACCTTTTGTAAGAAGCAACATTTATAGATAAGTGAATTGTGCTTATTTCGTAATGTTTGATTAATTCATCTTTGGTTCAAAGAAAAGTCTTGACCAACACTACGTTCGTTCAATTGTACTTTCATCGCTCGCATTTATAAATCTACTGTACACCTTCTGCCGGAAAAATAATCAGCAATAAATCTCACACTTTGCTTCTCATTTTCACAATAGATTCTACACCAACAGCTGCATGGAAGTCATACCGAAGCATACCAACATGTGGAGTACAATCGTTCCAGAAATTTCCTTCAGCTTCTAGATTATCGGAAGTACCTATCACCGCTCACCTGTAAATAGATTTTCTTTCTTCCATTCGAACGGAAACAGGAAAGAGACATAGTTACGGTCACATAAACATCCTGGTCGCTTTATCGGAATCATCCAGAAGGAACGACGAAGTAAAGGAAACAATATTCAAGAGTGCAAAATTGAGATAGCTTAATATTCGATAGAGATTTATTATTGTTTAACGAACTCGAAATTGCGAGGATATACGACAAATGAAGAACGAATTGAGGATAATTTAAGGAAGAAACGGTAATTGAATAGTGATCTATTTCCAGAGCAATAATCAGGACACCGAAATGGAAGCTCTCGTAACGTGAAAATAAATCAATTTTGATTCTGAAGCAGGAAATAATCAACGAGTGAACGATTTTGCAACAGTCCCATTCCGCATAGCAAGGCAGTAGAGTAAAAAATGACAATAACGATAGTACCTTATAGTAAATAGAGTCTACCCTAGTCGAAACGATCTATTCAATTCTTATTTAAAGGAAAACTCCTCGGACTAGACAAAATAAAAATCTATTTTCAACAATAAAAAAAACTGTGCAGAAGCTCTCATCAGCAGCTCTCGGTCTGAAGAAAAAAAAACTAAACTAAACTCGTTCATCTTTTACGACACCTATTCACAATGGACCTAAAACACTCGAATGTACCGGAAGTGACGGTGGTGGCGGACGCGTACATGCCCGGCAGCAAATCCTCCGATTTGATAAAGCCATCCACCAACGGCTCTAGCGCCACACTAGATAAACCCAGTGTTCCACCTGGTAAGTTCTACCATTTATTCTGATTTGTTTCGCACATACGGCCAGACAATCTCACCATGTATGAAATTGAGTTTATTAAAGAACCTTCTAATAGTTTATCGAAACTTTGGCAAAGCTGCACATAAGTAGTTTTTTTTTGTGATATTTTCCACGACAATAGCATGCAGTTTGGTAGCTTTAAGCTCAATTCAATGGAAATGTTCTGTGCTGACCCTAATTATTTTTCGTTCTGTTTTCTATTTTCACAAATTATTGCTGATGCCACGACATCGTTGCGGCTTTTCATCCTGGTTCAGGTGAATTTAAGGTATACAAACGGCGATGGTTGGTGCTAGCAATATTCGTTATGTATTCCGCCTCCAATGCACTTCAATGGATTCAATATAGTATTATTGCGAACATAATTCAACGGTGAGTTGTTTTTATTTTCCTTTACCCATAAACAGCATTTTCGATAATCGTTAAGTTAGCTGTCCAATAGAGTAACGACACATCGATAGATTTTAAATTATGTGATCAAACCGGTGAATTACAACGTTTTAGATGTAGAAATTCCTACTACCGAGATGTATTTTATTACGAGGTGGAAAAACGGTGACGGAATTGCTAACTAGGCTTGTTTTCGATATTTCAATGAATCGCTTAAACAAGAAATTGCCTGAGAGAGATTAGAGTAGGCGGTGCGCGCTAGAGCGGAAGAAATAAATTTTCGAGTGTCATTTTTTTTCTATAATCTACCGAAGAGCGAAAATTTCGTTTTCTATTGCATACAATAGATTTTCCGTTTTCAGTGTATGGTGCTAACGCTAGAAAAACTGTTCGTTGTTATCGGACGCTGAAAAGTGCTGTCGATTACATGGAATACAGACAACTGTGCTTTTTCTGCTTCAAAAAATATTTGCACACAAGCTAAGATCAAATTCAGCAGCTAAAAGTTTCATATGGAAGATCTATAATAGAACTGAAACTGAAACAAACCTATCCACAGTAAGCCGTTCTAGTTTTATTCATTCGAACAGTTTTGCTGTCAAATTAAAAACTGACACCAGTTCTTCTTGTTATACTTTCCAGATCTAAATTTTAAAACTGCCATAAATTATCCATCTAGAACTGGAACACTCTTGAACATGCCCTAAGGCAGACCCTGTCAGCTTGGAGCGACCTCAATCTTCAGTTCAGCAACGCCATCGCACGGCGTCTCATTCAACATGTCATGTCAATTGCAGTGCTGCTATTTTAGCGCGTACGAATTTGACATTTCTCTCCCCTACTTCTATGTACGTGATTCGATGCGGACTCGCCTGAGGGCGCCATGGTCGCAAAAAAGGATGTTGCCTAAGATTTGTTCGGGGAATGTGAGAGCTGGATATCTTGTTAATATGATGTCTTTGCCTAAGGGCAAGTTGTACGCAGGTTTTCAATGATTTAACCCAATGAAATTTGTCGCCTGGAATCAGTCCGATTGTCGAACCTATTGAACACGTTCCTCGAACATCATACGATAAAGCAGGAAAAACTTTCTGTATTATTGTTTATATTGGTGGAAAAAAACTATCTTAAAAATCTGTACAAAATCAGGATTTTTTGCAAAATCCGTATAAAATTCAATAATTGTTACCAATTTACTTGAAAATCAATAGAATACTGAAAAAATCGTATATATCTGGTAACCCTGCTTTTTTAAATATCTTTTTGGTAACTAGACATAAAGAGAAAAACCCTTCATAATCCACCTAGTGGTGTGATAATGCCTTTCTCTTTTTTCAAAGCAGTCTCATGAATTTTTTACAGGGTCCGGCACTCGAAGTGTAACCAATTAAAAAGGCCATAAATTCAGTTTGGAAAATTACTTTTACTTAATTCAAAGTACAAAATGTGTAAAAATAATACAAAATTCAGAATCAATTCACTTTTTTGCTCGATATGACCACCTTTTGCCTTGACTATGGCCTTGAGACGGTCAAAAAACGAATCGCAAGCTGCCCGAATGTGACTTGCAGGTGTATTTTGGCCCACTCGCGAACAATAACTTTTTTCAGCGCCTCGAGACTGGTGTATCTTTTAGTTCGGACTTTGCTCTCCAAAATGGCCCAAAGAGAATAATCCATTGGATTCGCATCTGGTGAATTCGAGAGCCATTGTGTGGACGTGATGAAGTTCGGAACGTTGTTTTTCAGCCATTCTTGGTTCACTCGAGCTTTGTGAGACGGTGCCGAGTCCTGCTGAAACGTCCATGGTCTGCCACCGAAATGTTTGTCTGCCCACGGCTTCAAAGCAACCTCCAAAATACTTTCCCGATAATATGTCGCATTTACCTTGACGCCAGGCTCGAAGGTCTGAAGTTGGTCACACTTCGAGTGCCGGACCCTGTATCATTTAATGAAAAAATTTCTGACACTAATTTTGGCTCATTCTTGACACCAATTAATTCAGATTGATTCGAGTGGTTCACAAAAGCATGCTTCAGTGTTTATGTCACATACTTGGTATCGTTTTTCTAATCAAGCGCTTGGCATTTACGTTGCCTATTTATATGAGAAGAGTGATGCTAATCTAAAAAAACCCTTCTTAGTCTTAGTTCTTAGTGGAATTTTCATAGGTCTTGAAAAATCACCATAGGCCATAGCCAAAAGGCTTAGAATTGCATGAAACGTCGAGATTTAGTGTCATCTCGAAAAAAAATTTTTTTTTGAATCTGCTTTTTGGTACTTTTTGGGAAATTTTTCCAAGTCCCAGAAAGTTGATCTTTCCAAAAAATTTTTTTTTGAGATGACACTAAATCTCGAAGTTTCATGCAGTTTGAGACTTTCGGCATCAAAAAAAATTTTCTAATTTCGTAAAGCGCTAGCGCTCAAAAGTTTAAGCACCTCAAAAAATGTCCTCATGCAAAATTTGAGCTAAATCGGACATGCCTAAGAGGTGCTGCCCGGCGGTTAAGGTTTGAAAATTTTAGATCTTGATAAAGCACCATAGGGGGGAGTACATGAAATTTCCAAAACCGAAAATTTTGATAATTAAAATATAATTGTAGAACATCAGAAAATTCTAAAAATTCATTGGAAAAAGTTATGATGGAAATACTTGATTTTGGGGGTCCTTAATAAACAGTGCATCATATCTCGATACCAATGCATTTTAAAGTGTTCATGTATTCGGCATGTTTTCTTGTTTAAACATGATCTACAATTTTTCTAAAGATATAAATGCTCTGTCTCGTATTGTATGCAAAATAATTTTTTTAACTCACTTGTAGGTGGATTAATGTTAACTTTGATTATATTGAAAAAAGCGGACTACTTCAAACAGAAATTCGTCTGAAGACATGAAAGCTCCAAAACTAACCCCTGAAGCATAAATAAAAAACGTGCTTAATCCACCTAGCAGTCAGATGATACCTTTTTTATCAATCCGCATGTGTTATTGCATGAATATTCTTCGGTGTTTCAGTTTTCATGACATTATTCTAATGGCAATTTGAGATTTCAATCACGGATTACTCTGTAATGTCGAAACTGCAAATCGGATCGAATTTGAATCTAAAAGTGTAACAATCGATTAAACATTCCATGACATGTCGAAGTAAATTCCACTTTAGAGTTTAGGGTAATTTAAGGTACTTCCAGAGCCGGTATTCAGGAACCAGCATAACCCAAATCTATTAGTACGGCCATATGACGAATAAGTTGCAATATTTTTGAGTCCCACTTTAAAGCTTTTCGGAATTGTCATCTTCTATATCGCTTTGAATTTTAAAAATTCATCACACTGTAATTCCAGAATCGGAAGTCAGGATTGGATAAAATTAAATATTGTGTATGGGACTAGTTTATTTTAATTTGAATTTTTGTTTCTGAAATTCGATTTGGCTTTTTTTTTTTCAGAAAACGATTGAGGTTTGAGAAACGATTCGATACTGGAACCGGAATTCGAAATTCGGTGTAGCCGAAGTCAAAAAATTCACCTGAGTAGCTGTATAGTTTACATTTGTTTCAAAATGTTTGAAAATCAATGTAGACAACTTTGAGGAATCGTGGTGCGAATTAAATTTTTGGGTGCCTTCCGGAACAAAAACTGAATAAGACCAAAAATGAAATAAGTTTATTTGGTTATTGACTATCCAAATCTGCTAACCCGATAAACCTCCCAAGCATTTCTTTGCCAGAGAGCGCTAATAACTTCTACTGCTGGAATAGGGGAAAAAGTCGCTTACACAAAAGTTTCGATATCTCCGTTAAAAATGGACGAATTTTGACAATTTATGGCTTGTTGGATAGGTATTACCGAAATCTAAGTCTAAAGACATATTCTGTTTTCAAGGTCTATTGTGACAGATATGGTAAAAAAATTGACATAAAACTTTGCATAACTCAAAGAGTAAACATCCTATCTCAAAATCATTCAAAAGCGTTCAGGGTGACGTGGACACCTTTCATTTGCGACTAGTTTGATCAAAATCCGTCCAGCCATCTCTAAGATCTGGACCTCTTTGTTGACAGCACACACACACACACACACACACACACACACACACACACACACACACTGACATTTGCTCATTTCGTCGAGCTGAATCGATTGGTATATGACATTCGGCCTCGGAAATTTTTTCTAAAGTTTGAGCGAATTCTATACCTATTTTTTATATTTAAAGAAAGGTGAAAACGCGTGTTTCGACATGATTTGGACTACTGTGCAATGGTAGAAATTAACATTATTTAGTTTAAAATAAGAGTTAAAATATCAAAGATCATAACAAAGTCTGCATGTGAAACTAGCAACAAAAATAAATAATTGTACTAAGTAGTTCAATTTGCACTGCTCTGCACTGACGAGTAGAAGACGAAACGTTAAGAATAGTGCTATGTAATGTTTCAAGTTAGAATTCTGTTTAGTTATAAACAAATTTTCCGTGATGCACATAATTGTGGTGTTAAGAAAATTATTCTTGAAAAAGAAAATCAATACGATCATCTGAAAATGCCAGCAAATGCTATGATTTAAGTTTCAATGAGTTTCGATACAACAATAATTTTATATCGCATAAGTTCTACGTACTTAATCATTCCCAATTAATCTGTTTGTTTTTATTCTGTTATTCTCCCCGGAATCTGCATCGTACCGTGTGCCGAACCACCGGACAATTTAATCACGTTATCGCTCAACCACCAAAAACAAAACGGCGGAACCATCGGATTTCACATTGACTGCGGTAAAATGAATCATGTTAAAAAATAAATTACAGCTACTACGATATTACCAGTACATGGGTTGACTGGACTTCGATGATTTTCATGATCCTCTACATACCCCTCATCTTCCCGGCAAGTTGGATTCTGGATAAAATGGTAAGCTCTCATCGATTTGCTAATTCCAGTGTTAGCTTTAGAATTATTTAATCTTTTGGATCGGTTCAAGTATTAATGCATTTGTTCATAGGAATAATTAAAGGTGCTCTCGAAACGATCGGCGTTTCTAAAAATGATAGCAGTGATAAGTTGGAAAAGGATTCCTGACTTTTAATTACCAGAACGTTCGATTTTCCATTTTTATCCACAGCTCTACCAAATCGCGTTCCATCGTGCACGAGACTGTACGAGCTCACTGTACGAGATTTCTCGATAAGTGCTAAGTACTTAGTCGGCGATGTGTTGTCAGGTTCCAGGGTGTGCCGTTTTTGCATTGATTGAACAATATATGAGAAGACCCACGGTATCCGCAACGGACATAACCGACACGACCAACAGCACCAGTTGGCTGCTGTGTGGCCCAAACGCATGGTCAACTTTCGTTTAATCCGGAACTCGGTGTGACGGGTTTTCATTTCCCTGATATCGATAGACAATTTATTTTCTGGAGATCCTTCCTCTCGGGTTCGGGAACTTAGAATGGAAATCCATAAAATCAATTTGGAGCACACAAAAGAGTTTCGATATCCAGCGACCGTATATCTCATACACATTCATTTCATTTTGTGTAAGCATTTGAGTATGATATTGCTGCTATTGATTTGTTTTGAATTTAAGAGGTTCAAGTATTGACGATTAAAAGAAGATGATTCATGCCATTGTAATACATGCTGTGACATACTGCATTAATTGTTACCGAGGAGAACATTCGGGGGCAAAAGACATTTAAAATTCAAATTTATTACCCGCGATATCGTTTTCATATTGAACGTGTACATAATAACAATGCAAAGGAATAAAAACGTTTGCCATGACAAACCGTTTGAAATAAAAAATATCTGAAAATGGATTCATGGAGTACGGAAACTGTACGCTGAAGTGAAGCAAATATTGCCCGAGGAAAATGAATTCTGGTACTCTTTTAGAGCCGTTTAGACCACTCTTGGACTTTTTCAGAATCAATTCGCCTTCTGGCTTTTTCTGGTTCAGGATTCTGTATGAATAGATATAAGCGAGCCTGTTATCAAATACTGCATGTAGTTTCGATTGGAAGCGTACTTTTTTTCCTATCGGTTAGCAAACCAACTTCCTCGTGGATTGTTTGCAAAGGCGAGATCTAGGTACTACTTTTCGTTGCAACACTTAACCTTTTGTTTTGAACAGGCTCTACAGTAGATTGACACTGTGCATGGCATCCTAGTGGTTTGCACTATTTACCCAAACCACTGAAGTGCTTGTTAAGTTAATAAATATGATTAGGAGAGCTAAGTCTAAACCGAATGTGCTAGGATAAATTTATCTCAGTTATTCAAACCGTGTTCGCTTCAGTAACATGTAAATTTAACCTGTCATTAGCCGATAGGTAGAACAAAAGTTTCGCGCGGTGCTCCAGTAAGTAGATGTTATGAAACGTTACAGTTAGTCTCTTACTAATAAAATATTCTATTGGTGCATTTATGAATTTATGAAATTTTCATGCTTCGATAGCCGTAGAGTTGCACGGCTGTTCACCCAATAGTTACTAGTGCTATTATAATGTTACTCTGATCAATTTAACACATGCATTTGTATGAAAGTTGCAGCACTGCCCAAGCTTCAACCCAGGTAGCACATTAAGTTACTGTTAATATTACTATTGGAAAAGCGCATTTTCCTGTGCTGTGAAACAAAGGTCTAATTCTCAGAGAGCAAACCTGCGAGCCCCTTAAAAAGCAAAAATTAGATTTTCTAAAAGGTTCCCTGCACGGGATTACCATTCCCGAAAATTGACTATTAATCAAATGTGCAAGTCCGTAGATAACACATGGAGCAATAAGTCCCGAGACTAACAATGGAAACAACATTTTTTTTGCAAAATTTTTTTTATTCATCAACATAATCACTTTTTAGGGTGATACAATGGTTCCGACGTTTTTCCAATTTTTCAATACCATGTTTATAAAAAAATTATCTTTCGCTTCAAAATAAGCTTCAGTTTCAGCGATGACCTCCTCATTTGAGCCAAATCTTTTTCCCTGGAGCATTTTTTAAGATCAGCAAAGAGCCAGTAGTCACTGAGGGCTAAATCTGGCGAGTATGGGGGGAAGTGGGGAAGCAGATCAAAGCCCAATTCGTTCAATTTCGCCATTGTTTTCATAGACTTGTGGCAGGGTGCATTTTGTTCCATCAAAAGCAATCGCGGCAACCACTTGGAAAAAACCTTTTTCATGCTCAATTTTTCATGAAGGATAGTAAATACACTTCCATATGATATCTGTGTCATCTCAGCAATCTCACGGAGCTTCACTTTACGATTTTTCATTATAATTTTTGTCACTTCACTCACATTTTCCGGTGTAACGGCTTCCACAGGTCTACCCGAGCGTTCCGCGTCATTTGTGTCGGCATGACCACGTTTAAACTCGGCGAACCACCGACAAATCGTTGCTTTTGATGGACAAGAGTCCGGATAACATTTTTCAATCCATTGTTTCGCTTCCACGGTGTTTTTACCCATTAAAAACAATGATTTATCAAAACACGAAACTCGGTTTTTTCCATTTTTTAAACAAACTACAAAACGACTTTACTCCAACTCAGCTGTTTCTGGTCGGATCGACTTAAAATTTTGACCCGTTTCAAGCGCCATCTCTGCTTTAGTCTCGGGACTTATTGATCCATGTGTTATCTGTACTACTGTTCACTGAACTGATATCATGTTATATATTATTTCATAAATACGTTTATTTCTTAAGGCAGTTTACATAAGTTTTTCTTCGCCGTAGCATCACTTTTACATAATATTCTTATCCTAATTTAATTCTAACATAGTCACAACGTTTTGCATTTATTAAAACATATTCTCTTATTACTTAAATATCATCTTAGGTAACTTAAATATCGTCATTAATTATGAAATCTACTCGGAAATATTATTTGAACCAAACGATTAACTTCTATAAATTATAAAATAAGCTGTTATTTTCAGACATTTTGTTAATAATTTCATAAACTGTTTCGAGTTTGTTTGTATCATTACATTATTTTTATTCTAATTTAGCTATTGGTTGAACTCATGGACGCAGCTGGGATCAGAACTAAGTCTTGAAAGGGGCCTTTATTAAATTGAAACTCCAGTTTTCTTTATGAAATGATAAATAAGTTTCATGTATGAAAGGTCACGACAAGCAAGAATGTCTCGAACTGGGATATTGGATAGTCTACCTTGGGTACGCAAAGAATTTATTAGTTGAGATCTGACATCACGATACTCCACGCATGTCCAAACGACATGATCAATATCTCGATAACCTTCGCCACAAGCACAATGATTAGTCTCGGAGAGCCCAATTCGAAGGAGATGTGCATCTAACGTGTAGTGATTGGACATGAGTCTGGACATCACACGAATGAAATCTCTACTCACATCCAGTCCCCTGGATGCCTTTGTCGATATTTTCGGAATAATTAAGTGCATCCACCGACCCAGATCATCTTTATCCCAAGAAGCTTGCCAGCTGGCAAGTGTTCTTTGGCGAGACGAGCTATAGAATTCGTTGAAAGCAATTGGTTTCTCATAAATTTCACCCTCAATAGCACCACGTTTGGCTAAAATATCGGCTCTTTCATTGCCAGGAATGGAGCAATGAGCCGGGACCCAGACTATAGTGATTAGATAATTATTGTTCAATATGTCGTTCAGGCACTGTTTTATTTTGCCCAGGAAAAACGGTTCAGTCTTGCCAGTCATGTTTGAGCGAATGGCTTCAATTGCACTCAGACTATCTGTGAAGAGGAAATAATGGTTTGGAATTAATGTGACGATTACACTCAAACTATAATGAACTGCTGCTAGCTCTGCTATATAAACAGATGCAGGTTCTTGAAGCCTAAATGAGGCCGAAACATTATTGTTGAACATACCAAACCCTGTCGCTTCTTCAATTCGCGATCCGTCCGTGTAAAACATTTTCTCAGAGTCAATATGCCTGAACTTACTTGAAAATATTTTTGGGATTTCCGTCGAACGTAGATGATCCGGGATTCCACGCACTTCGCGCTGCATGGATGTATCGAAAAATAAAGTTGAGTCAGGGACATTTAGGAGGCTGACACGGATAGGAATATATCTTGAAGGGTTGATTTCCTGTGACATATGGTTAAAATATACTGTCATGAATTTTGTTTGAGATCGAAGCTCGACTAGTCGTTCGAAATTATTAATTACCATGGGATTCAGCACCTCACATCTTATTAGCAGGCGTGATGAAAGCTCCCAAAATCGATCTTTTAATGGAAGAACTCCCGCCAGAACTTCAAGACTCATTGTATGTGTCGAATGCATGCACCCTAAAGCAATTCGCAAACAACGATACTGAATTCGCTCCAGTTTGATAATATGAGAGTTTGCAGCGGAACGAAAGCAAACGCATCCATATTCCATCACTGAAAGTATCGTTGTCTGATACAATTTTATTAGATCTTCCGGATGAGCACCCCACCAAGATCCTGTTATTGTTCGAAGAAAATTTACTCTTTGTTGGCATTTTGTTATCAGAAACCTAATGTGTCCTCCCCACGTGCATTTGGAATCGAACCACACCCCGAGGTATTTAAAAGTTAAAACCTGTTGGATCATTCTTCCCATCATATGGAGCTGAAGCTGCGCGGGATCATGCTTTCTTGAAAAGACGACTAACTCTGTTTTCTCCGCAGAGAATTCGATACCAAGATGAACAGCCCAATCGGACAAGTTATCTAAGGTATCTTGCAATGGTTTATGCAGATCAATAGCTTTGGGTCCAGTAACTGAAACCACGCCATCATCTGCCAATTGTCTTAGTGTACATGGGGTTACTAGACAGCTGTCAATGTCATTTACGTAAAAATTATAGAGGAGCGGACTGAGGCATGAGCCTTGCGGGAGACCCAGATGTTATATATTATGTTATATGTAGGACTATATATATTTGAATTCTATATAGGAATGCGAAACAGTGGTCAGGTCGCATCGATTCGAAGAGATAAAAATATATATTTGAGATAATTGGATGTCGATAAAATAATAAATAATGAACAATGTATAAATTAATTTAATAAATAATGAACAATGTATAATTTTCCATCTTTACCAAGCCGTACTCATAGCTTCCCCTAAATAAGACCACAATTTCGTATGCATTAAATTTGTTTGCAGTTCGCATAAAATCAACGCGATCATTTTAACTGTGCCTCTTCCCACAATAGAAATTAGTATTGAATCGACTTGCATTCTGTGCGGTTCGTTTGTGCCTATGTTGTGTTTGGATTCTTTGATCATCAGGTTTCTGTGGGTTTTAATGCGCTGCTCGTCTTTCATGAGAGACAATGATTTTTGTAGGAGTTCTGCTGATTTTTTTCTATTCGAGATACTTTTGGTCCTGGTTCAGATTTTAGCTCTGGAACTCAGGTTCCAGATTTTATTCCTAGAACCTAGATTCAGATTTAAGATGCAGAATTCAGGTTCATAATCCACGTCCAAAATTAATTTCCAGAATCCCAGCACTTTGCGAAAATCCAGTTCTATTATTCAGATCCAGAACCCATGTCCCGAATGCTGGTCCAGATTCCAGGTTAAAAATCCAAGTCCAGAAATCAGATGCGGAATACAGGTTCTGAATTAAAGTTCAGGAGTCAAGTCCAGAACTCCGGATTCTAGAACCAGAATCCAAGTTCAAAATCCAGTACCTAATTCAGAATCCAGGTCCAAATTTTATTTATTAAACAGATTTAGAATTCATGTCCAGAGTTCAGATACGGAATCCAGTTGTAGAATTCTGGTCTAGAATTGAGGAACCGAAACCAGATCTAGATTTATTTTCTCTCAAGTCCAGAATCCAGCATTCTAGTCCAAATCCAAGTCCACACACTTAAACCCGATTCTCGAGCTCGACATATTGAAATGCCGAATTAGATCGGCAACACGATATTTTACTGATTCTTCAGTAATTTACATGCTCTTTTTCGAAATTCGTTAAAGTAAAAGTTAAAGTTAAAGCTTGTCAGTAAGCAACAAACATACCGAAATCAGCAAATCCATTTGCCGAGATTTCGAACAGCTTTCACTGAAACTCGGTGAGGCACTTGTCATCTAATCCCAAGTAACAATTAAAACTTGTTATAATTGACATGGTTCATAATTGTTTCAGATCGGTTATTTTTGTTAGATATGTTAGACAACTGATTTGTAAGGGATGTAAAATTCATTCATATTACTGTTTGTGAAACCAATTCAAAAACCTGGATATATTATGTTCCACATCTGGTTTTTCAACTGACTGTACGACAAGCTCATTTGAGCAGTTTCAATTCCGGTTTTCACTTAGCAAATATTACTGTTGTGGAACATTTGAAACAAGAAACCTTTTTGCACATCATACAAGAAAAATGCATAATCGTTGCGAGAAAAGTTAATGAATTCAGTACTAGAACAATGTTTGCTACTTGGGATGTCTCGTTTCGATTTTGCAAAGCACCATAAGTGAAATAAAAACTATATACAATGAATATATACTCTGCTTATTTATAGGTAGAGGCGTTAATGAGAACTGGAAAAATGTGTTTAGCCGTTATGTTTTCTTTTGAAGTTGTCTTGTCTTTTATGTACGCTAGACTAAAATTTACATTTGAGTAAAAATTTCTGAAGTGGCCCTCCAATTAGGTAAAAAATCATTTTCTATGCCTACTTGTCCAAACCTGTCGCAGCTCGCTTCCATCACACCGACGACATCGCACCCTACCGATTCGCTCGCGCAGTGCATTTTGCATACAGCGCGCGTATACAAAAAATCGAATATTTCGAAAACCCTATTTGAGCACAAGTTTTTTTTTTGTTGATTATGAAAACCAATAACATATGCAACATTTTAGCATTTAACAGAAACAAAAATCGCGTGAAGAAGGTACTTCAATATCGATTTCTTTGGAAAATTTTTGTAAAATTGAACATTTTTAAAAATATTTTCTTCATTCTATGACAAAAATAGTTGTTTATGCATTTGCAAAGTTTCGTATAATTCGAAAGAGAACTTGAGTTTCAGGAAGCATTACTATGAAAAGGTATATAAATGTTAATGTAACTAAAAATAGTAAAAAAAAATCAAATATCGACGAAATATTTCACGAATATGTTCGTAGGTACTAATACTACAAAACAATAAGACTTATTGTAAAATCGGTTACCTTGTGAAAAATGGGGGGGGGGGGGGGGGGGTAGGGGCACTTCAGAAATTTTTACCCATTTATAAAACACCCTCTTTCTTCCACCTTAGTTTTTATGATATTTATTTTATACAATAAAGAAGAACAATTCTTTCTTTGTTCAATTACTGATGATTCGGCAATTTATGATCACTTTTGCTAAAAGCAAAATTTCTACTGGCTAGCTCGGCAATAATTGACAGTTCACAAATTTTGGATCGCCGAGATTCTCAGTAATTATACATTTTATCGAGACGATAAGCGAGCACTCGGCTCCGCCAATCAGCAATAAAATTTAAGTGTGCAGCATCAAGATTCAGGATCCAGGATCAAAGCTCTACTCCGAAGTTTAGTCAAGAATATAGGGCCAGATAGCAGGTGCAAAGTGTACGTGTAGCATTCAGATCCAGGGTTAATGTTCTGAATTGAGATGCAGAATTCATTTCCAAAATCCAAGTGCAGAGTTTAATTTCATAATTCATGTCCGAAATTCAGTTCCAGAATTCAGACCGACAACTCAATTCCAGAATTCATTTCCAGAATCCAGGTCCTAAATCCAAATTCAGAATTCGTTTCCAAAATCCAGTTTCAGAACTCAGGTTCAGAATTCAGTTCAATAAAACCGGTCCTGAAACCAGATCCAGAATTAATTTCTAGATCCAGAACTAATGTGTAGAATCCAGAATTTAGGTCCAAAATCTATTTTCAGAATCCAGCCAAGAAATTAAACATTGTTGATTCAATTTTTTCATAAAACTACTTTCGTGTCAATGTGTGGTTTAAAGTATATCTATAAAACATGTGTTGTGGGCTATAGAATTTAATACTTTTTAGGTTAGGTGTTATTTGCATCAAGGAAAATTTCATGTCCGCCATTTTGATGTTCTACCGTTGCATTTATTAGCAGTAAATAAATTTCAGAACATTATAAAAAAGGGAATACGATTGACTTTTAAATTTCATTTAGGGGTTAGCCTATGTTTGTGCTTAGGTCTGTGTGTGTGAATGTGCGTATGTGTATGTAACGTTTTCTTTGCACTAACTTTTCTCGGAGATGGCTGAACCGATTTTCACAAACTTAGATTCAAATGAAAGGTCTTGTGGTCTTGTGGTCCCATACAAAGTTCCTGAATATTATTTGGATTCGATCTCCGGTTCCGGAGTGTGTGTTCTACCTTTTCTCATAGATGGCGCGACCGATTTTCACATACTCAGGTTTAAATGAAAGGCCCTGTGGTTCCATACGTAATTCCTGAATTTCATCCGAATCCGACTTCCGGATCCGGAAATATAGGGTAAAGTGTGTTTAAAATTTTATACCATCACTGAAAAGAGCGAAAAACCATAAAAAGTTTTCTAAATCGACCTCAAATCTTCTCCAATTGATAGTTTTTATCAGTAGACGGTCAAACAAACCGATTTCGGTTATTATTTTAAGAATCGAAGAAAATTATTTTGAAGAATACCACAGTATTATATATATCATAGTATGATTGATATGAGAAAGGCATCATTACACCACTAGGTGGATGAAAACATGTTTTGAAGAATACAACATTAGGTGGATTAAGGTGAAATGGATGTCCAACAATACTACCGATATTACTTCAGATTGTATCAAAACTAAAAACTTAACCTAGATGGTCTACTGAATGAAATGAATACGAGCCAAGTTTAATCGTTCATTCAGAACATTGAAACATTTGACATTCCTATAACCTGATGCCAGATTCACAATTCAAAAATGGATACATTTGGGGGAAATCTGTTTATTTGCTATATATTCGATGTCTAGTGGATGTTCAGTAATTTCTTATTTCAACAGTTTATAAATCGAGTTTAAAATTCGACCGCGTTAAATTACTATTTCGTACTAAAACCGAAAATACTGGAATGTTTTCTTGTTTTCAATCGTTCTGGGAAGAGAGATTTTTAGCGTGTTAGTCAATACGTATTCATATGACCTCATGTTAATCAATTATAAATACTAATGGTTCATATTTCTAATGTAATAGTCAATAACAATAAATATTAAATTAGGATATATTCAAATTGTGAAATATTCACAAATCCAAAAGTCTCTTTTTCACAAGCCAACAAAACGTGTGGTAAGCCCACTGCGCTCAATCACGGAAAATATTCCTAGTTTCTATGTGCCGGTTTTGCCAGTGCAGTGCATTTTTTGGGACCACATTTCACCTTAAAACAGATTTTTTTTTCTAAAAGTGTAGATTTTTTTCCATTCCGGAATATGTTGTGTCCGATACAAATATGGAACCATTTGAAAAATTTTCGATAAATTGCCCAATTGTTCTAGTTGCTTCATTTCAACATGATAATGTAATAATCTGTGCTACATGGAAATGCTGGTGATTTGCTGCAATTCAATTTAAATTTGGTACTAATCAATTGTTGTTGTTCTAAACTAGTTAAAACAACTAAATTTTTGGTTGAAAAGAAAAGGAAGAATATTTTAGTTGAAACAACAGGCGTTGTTTTCTCACAAAGTAGCGATGAAGTAACCAATCTAGAACTAAAAACTTCAGAAGATGCAGGGTTAAACCGGACACTCTATGGGCGAAACCTGACATTTTTTGGAAAATCAATAGAATACCCATTACACTAAGGTTTTTACCCATTTATCTATACAGTTGTGTAGTTTCAATTTTAAATTCCCAATTTGTGGCTTGGAAAAACAGGGATTAGTTTTTTACCAAGTCACCATGAAATGACCTAAGCCGGACTTGAAAGTTTCACACGAAAATGTAGTACGAATATTTTTTATTGATGTTGAAACTGACTTTCGGGTTTTTCTTGAAGCCTATTTCATTGCTTTGCTATATATAATGAACATTTTGATTTGATTCATGGTAAATCTAGTTTTAATAAGTTTTTTTTATAGAAAAAGTTGTTATTTTCAGACATTTTGTTGATAATTTCATAAACCATTTCGAATATCATTACATAATTTCTATTCTGATTTAGCTATTGGTTGAACTGATGGACGCAGCTGGAATCAGAACTAAGTCTTAAAAGGGTCCTTTATTAAATTGAAACTCCAATTTTCTTTATGAAATGATAAAGGAGTTTCATGTATGGAAGCTCACGACAAGCAAGAATGTCTCGAACTGGGACATTGGATAGTCTATCTTGGGTACGCAAAGAATTTATTAGTTGAGATCTGACATCACGATACTCCACGCATGTCCAAACGACATGATCAATATATCGATAACCTTCTCCACGAGCACAATGATTAGTCTCGGAGAGCCCAATTCGAAGGAGATGTGCGTCTAACGTGTTGTGATTGGACATGAGTCTGGACATCATACGTAAAAGTAAATATTCTTAGTTGAACAAAACATCATGAACAGTAAAACAAGAGTCTTCTCCATGGTTGAGCCACACCATTATTTAATAGCTTGTGCATTGATTTTTACTTTTTGAACAAAACCGGTCAATGGACATTTATTTTTAAACATTTATCCAATCGCGAAGATTTTTTATTAAATTTTGATTACGAGATTCATTCATTAACTTGAATTACACGAAAACAAGAAGTCTGAATTGTTCCCTAATTTAGCATCAAATCTTTACCTTTATAAGAAAGGTTAAGTTTATCACTTATCTGCTGATCGATAAGCACTAATTACGAAATCATAATCAGAATCATTTCCTCAAATTACACAATATGAGAAATTTTTTTTCAATCTGGAATAAAATAAGATACTTTCCTTGGGTGTAAACGAACATAACCTTTTCAGTTTGCAATCAGTTATGTCAAGTTTATAAGAATTTTACTTTATGTTGCATCTGGAAAACATTTTCATATGGGAAACTCTAGTTGCACCCTATTCAGTAATAATATTCACCTTCCAGAGCACCGTGCTCGGTACTCGTTATCGGTAAGCTCTCTGAAAATGAGATTTTCCTCTATTACCTGCAGTCAGCACGTAATAGTGGCGGCATGATACCATATTGATATATATCGAACCGGTTGTAGTTCAGAAATGCCAATTGTCGTTACATTTTGAATCGGAACTTGGCCTGCCATTTCGACAAACAGCATAGTTCGGCTTCTTGCTAGTCTAAACACGAACTCACAACGGCTGACTTATGACGACAGTACCATTACGCCCTGGAACATCAGGTAAGGTGTGTGAAACGATGTCAACGGATACGGAGGCGAAGTGCTTTCGGCCCAGATATGAAGAAGACCATTATTGAACTAACTTTGGCCCGATAGCGGATCAATTCGGTCGTCACGTCCGCTATCAGGCCCTTTATCTCGTTAAAATAAACGATGCAACATATTTCCTCTGGTGATGATTTGCTGCCAGGTATGTTCTGCTTCCGTTATGAATATATCCTACTTTCCGCTTTTGTTGTTGTGTTTTTCGTTATTGGGGATTCTCACAAAGGAAAAGTTATCGTTCGGAAAAACGTTTTCAAATAATCTTCCGAACAGAGCCACACATTTGTCAAAACTAATGACTTTCATGCTCATCAAACGGTGAATGATGATAAAACGCAACTCATAAATCGGTTGACAGCGAATTTTGTACATGAGTTATTTCCCAATCTAAACGCGAGTAGTTAAAATAAGTAAATATTAATTATTATTTATAGTCGTAAAGTTCGGGGTGTTTTTCGTGATATCGTCACTTTTTCTCTTCCTCTTTCAGGGACTACGAATCGCAGCCATCAGTGGAGTGCTCGGAACCTGTTTAGGTGCCTGGATAAAATGCTTTTCCGTGCAACCCGACCTGTTTTGGGTTGGCTTCATAGGTCAATCGGTTGTGGCCGCCTCGCAAGTGTTTATCCTCTCACTACCGGCTAAAGTGGCCGCCGTGTGGTTCGGTCCAGATCAAGTTTCATCGGCATGCAGTATCGGTGTGTTTGGCAATCAGGTAAGTCATCCTAGAGCACAGCGTCGCATCTATCTCCATCAGCAAAATAAGTTGAGGGTTAGGGAAATTTGAACGGGAAACATTTCAACCAGGAAACAGATCACTTTTTGCTGCTACATTTTAAACATTACAGTAGGTACACTTAGCAGCTAACAGTAAGTGGTTTGCGTAACGATTTCTTACGACACATAATTCATCCATGAGCTGCTTATGCGTTGAGTATAATGCATTAGACGAATTTGACGGTGAGATTTATGGCTACCATTCTTTAGCTTTTTTTCTTCGAATTGGGAAAATACGTAGTATTAATAACACATGGAAGCCTCACTGTGCTGGTGCAATGCAGGAATCGATGGTTAGCACAAAAGTTTGGGCTTGGTGAACTATTGGGAAAATGCTTACATTCGAAAAGGTCCAGAGAAGATAATAATTTTGCTGTCCGAAGCAACTTTGCCGATAAGTGAACACTATTGCATATACCGCACATCTAAAATTAAAGTACTATAGTTTTCTTCCGCTGCATATATTTTTATGCCGGGATTTAGGGGTACTAAAGTTCACCTTGAGTGAAAAATTTTCAAATGGCAAGCAATAAATATTTTGTAAAAAAAGAAAATGAAATATTTCACATGTTTCAGTGTCGAAAAAGTGCTATACTAGATTGTAACGCTTATTTGAGTTCCCGAAAGTTCGACTTGTATGGCTCCTCGTGAGGGATCACATAGTTTACCGTGTAATTAGAGTGATATTTTTTTCAAAACATTACTAATTTGACCCCTTCTCGATCTTCGCTTCACCAGTCAGGAGCTTCCGGATATCTGCTCACTCGCCTCTCCATATCTCTATAATGCGATCCCAACCGCTAGTCTTTATGTGTGCATCGGATTCAATATTCTATGATTTCGAAAAATGGAAACTTCGTGACAATAAACAGATTTTTATTTTCATTAGATTGGAGCTTGCTACTATCTGACAACAATTGCAATACCGCTGTTTTGGTTTCGACAAACATTGTTTTTTACTCAATTGATCAGTTTGTTCCTAGCCGCATCACGACCGGTTTTTTATATCCAAACATCTTCTCTGCTTATCAGACAATGAACACTAGTCTTCTAGCTCTATACCTATTTTCTGCTTAAGCACCGCTTATATCTGGAAACGAGATTCTAAATCGAAAATGCCACACAAAAGGATTAAAGGTGAAAGATGGTCCTTTCCCTCTGTTATGCGGATTAACTTAAATTTTACAACGATTCCTTTCTTGGAATCTGCCTTGTTTGCCAGTATACAGTTGGAAAAATATGCATTAGTTTCCGTAAAAAATTGCGATGAAGTGACCCAAAATCCAAAATTTCATAAACCGCTAAGCTCAACCCAAAAAAACCAGCAAATTTCAACAAAAAATCAGTAAAAAAGTTCGCAAAGTTTTTTTTCACATTCTTCACTTAAAGGTCTCTATTAAGTCCTAATTAACCGCTATAGTATTTGTGATGAAACTGAATGTTCTGCAATATATTCTGGCCAGTACTGTATGTCTTGCAAGTCTAGTCGTACGTATTCATAGTTCCTTTTTTATCTCTTGAAGGATATCAACAAGACAGACGAGAAAATCCAATTTAGAACGTAGCTGCCGGTACTTCATTGCTCTCTCTCTATATGTGCCACATCGTCTACAGGCTCCAGGATTCAACATTTGCCTGTTAGCGGTAGCGAAATTAGCATACGTTTTGTTTATATTCCTGTTATCGTTCTCCTACAGAGGAAGGCTTTACAATCACTTTTGGTTTTATTCTACCATCTCGTATCACTTTTCCAGTGGCTTCCTTCTAATATTTACCTAATTTTTTTCGATCGGGTGGATTGATGGTAATTGTTTGGTTTGTTGCCATGGTACCTACCACTGAAGCTTTCCAGACCTGACCGAATCTTTGTGTGCCTGAACCGGTTTTGTTCAGATACTCTTCCCCACATTATCAGATCCGAATGGATTCCGAATCAATTCCGAATCGGCGAGAAATTTTCATTCGGAATTTCATGTGGAAATCATAATGGATTCCGAATCAATTCCAACTCCAGTGCAACAACCGATTCCGAATGAACCGGTTCGCCTACAACCGGTTGATTCGGAAATCATTCGGAATTGAGTGAGAAGATGCGGACTGAATTGTCAATTCGTCTTCTTCTTCTTCTTTCCTGATTTTGCACGTTTTCGTGCTGATTTTCAGTTTATTTTTAAACGAAAACATTATATAACTGAATATACAAGTTTAAATCTTCATGTTTTTCGGATATACAGAACTAGTAAATAACCAGTTCTTCTTAGAATCCCAACATAAACTATTGAAATTCGCTGGAAATTGACAAAACGGCCTACCTTAGTCAGCATCATCCATTCCTCTAGCTGGAGTGTAGTGAAATGGCTTAAGTCGCATAAATTTCACACTAACACATTCATAAAATGAGCGAATATTCAATGACATTTAAAATGTCACTGTCAATCAGGTTGATCGAGCAGTCAACTCAGGCGAAAATTCTAGCACTGAACCGATCGAGCACTAAAAAATCATGCAGTCGAGTAAGATTTCATTGCTCATTCCGTCATTTCGATAATGTGGGTCCTAGTAGAGCTGCATGTTCCGGGAGCACCGGAAATAGAGATCGAAATATCTAAAGCGGAACTCACTCACTGTTCGCCGAGTTTGCTCAAAAAAGAAAGATATCTTCTAATATTAGCTGAACAATGCTTCGATTTGTAGGTTATAGTAGTTTGCGCCCGTAGGTTTTGGTAGTTTGGTAATAAAACTGAAACAGGAGTTTTATTAAAAATATCTTAGTAATATTTCGGATAATATCAGTAATAAAAGGCAGGCATCATCGCAACACTAGGTGGATAGAAACGTGATTTTTCTCTCATTTAGAATCACAACCGTTCATTAGTAGAATTAGAGTTTCCTCCTGCTCTTTCTTGTTTAATGGTACTTACGTCATTTGCAATAACGGCACAATCTTAGAAATTATCATGGGGAATCAAAAAAAATCTAATCACCATTCTTTTCATTACTTTAGTCAGTGGTTAATAGTGCATCATGGCTTTTTGCTACAGAAACTTTACAACTCTGTCTGTTAAAGAAAACCACTGCACATCTTCAAATTTTCTTCAAATCATACAACCATCAGCAAGCAGGAAAATCATTGAGGGTCAAAAATTTGTTGACAATTTCCGGTCCACTGATAAGTTTCAAATAAATTCTTCTCTTGCGGAAGATTAAAGCGCTCAAGCTGAGCAAATTCTACCCCAACAGGAAAGAGGCAGACATTAACACTCAGAAGCAAGAAACGAATGCTGTAGAATAAAGTCTCATCATAATTAGCCAGAAGAAAGTGCGAAACTTTTCAGTCTTTGGGATTGTTTCGAACAAAAAACGTTCCCAGTGGTATAAGCGGAAACAAGGGCCGGACTCAGTTTGGTACAAGTTTATACCCAGTACTAGAAAAGAAAAAAAACTTTTTTGACACGAGCTCAACATTTCTCTATTGGAAACAAAATGAACGTATATTTCATCGTCCCTCCTTACATAATGACCGACATTCGGTTCATTGGCAGAACCCTGTCGGCAAATAAAATGAAACACAATAACCAAGGTACTAAAACACGAAATATGTTCGAATTAACGCACGCATGTTTTCCGAATTCGACCCTTGTTTTAATCCTTCTCGTCTCGTACAACGCGGATACGGTTTAGCCGGTATTCGTTATTGCCGGATAACCGCGATAAACGGGACCCAGAGCATATGGGATTTCGACTGATTGGGCTGTGAACGATTATCTCGCTTCGGTCAACAGATAGAGCCACACAATCTTCGGCAAACTTGTTGTAGATACTTAGACAAACAATTTAGTGTAGTTCGACAAACAATTAGTTGAGAACTGCTCCGCTGGGGGCGCTTTGAGAAATATATGATATAAATCATTCGCTTAACACAGGCACAACGATTTGAGCTTCAAGTAACTCGCAAATTATAGTATTTTGAAGAATGCGGGAATTCAAAGTTTGTCAAACAGCAAAAGTATTAACTTGGACTTACTCCATCAGATGTAGCTAGTGTGCTTGAATGCAAATATAAATTATCAGAATTATGTTCTTATAAAAAAACTAAAAGATATAGAGCGGTTTTGTTTGTTGGAAAGTTGTTGGGAATGTTATAGTTTACGAGATAAAATTAATTAGGTGATATCTCTAAAATCTGATGCTATAGATTGGCGGTGTTTTCGGAAAGAAAGTAGAGGAGGTAAAAACAGATTAAATAGTGTGAACAGTTGTAAATAATTTCTCACTTGGTGACGCTGGTGTTCAATTCTGGGCTGGAAATTTCTGTAATCTTGATTTATTTTGATTTATTAGGATCGTTTTCTCGAGGGTTTTTAAACTGGTTAGAAGATTGTAAAAAGCTTGTGTGTGATAATTTAAGAACAGTGTATTTTCCTCAACATTGCTTGGGATATCAAAAAGTATTCGATAATATGAACAGTAGAAAGCTATTTTTTGGGAAAATTATATTTGTTTTTTCGTGATTTATACTAGTTGACGGTAGAGATTTCTTCTACAATGCTTATGTAGGAATTAGTAGCTGTCTGGTTGCGGACAAACTTGATAAGAAATATGATTACTTTTATGGGATTTCTCAAGTTTCGAAAAATGCGGTTTCTCTATAGATTTCTGAATTTTTCGGTTTGCTAAAATAGCTGTTATTTCGGAGGATTCGCAAAATGATGCGAACTCAAGTGCTTCCCTCCATCAGAAAATGATTTTGTGTCATGCGATTCTTCAACGAATCTACTAAGCATACATCCTACACGACGTTATCGTAATTGTGTTAGTGTGTTTCTGCAGAATTACTTTCTCGCATACATACTACCATAAATCAAATAAACATAGATTTCTCACTGTACGGTGACACTAACAGCACCTCTAGTGACAAACGGGTGTACTTTTTTTCATTAGCTACTGTGGTTGTGTTAAATGCGCAGGCAACTTTTTGCATGCATTTTAGGAGCATTTACGCACCCATTCTCCACCAGACGGTGCTTTTGGTGTCACGGGTTACTTAACTACATTACTATTACACTGGAAAATCTATGTTTATTTGATTTTTGATACTACTATATACTAGTTGAGTCGCGTTGAAAATAAAAACAACTACAGTGCAACAGAGAGATCGATCATAGATTCTTTCTTTCGTTTCATTTGGTTGTGTTAGAGACGTGAATATAGAATTGATTCTTATAAATACGTTGTAGCTAACTTTCTGATAATCCAGTAGAAATCAAGCAGATAGGGCATTTTAGGCGCGTGAAAATGAAATCTGGAACGGGAAAAATCAAATTTTCATTGTTTTTCCTTTACCAATCGTCTGCTACAAAGTTTTTGAATCAATTTACAAACTTCACAAAATTCGAGGGTGTAAAATTTATTGAGATTCGTTGAATAACAGCTGAGCTATGACAGCTAGAAGTTACCGTTCTATCTTTTTTCAGGCTTGGTATTTGGAGTGTTCATAATGTAGCTAATCCACGTGCTTTAAAAAATTTGCAGCGTTCGAATCTTCCAGTACACTACCAGGGCAATAAAAATGGCTGGATGACTCGAGAAATTTTCCAAGATTAAGTGCAAAACTGTTTTATTTTCGAGTTAGAACAATTTTGCTTAAATCACAACATCGGATTCAAGGCTCTCTTATTGTTGGATAATGCCCCTTCTCATCCACCTGGTGTTAATCATCCAAATGTAAAATTTTCATTCATGCCACCCAACACGACGTCTATTCTACAGCCTTTGGATCAGGGATTAATTCGAAATTTCAAGCTGTATTATGTTAAAGAAAGCTACAGGCAAATTTTACAAATTTCTGATAAAGATACTCTGTCATTAATCAATTCGTGGAAAAAATTTGATCTCAAGAATTGCATTGATTCCATTCAATCAGTTTCAGTTCAAATTAAGTCATCAACGTTGAAAAATTGCTGGAAAAAACTACTACTTCCATCTTTTTTTAGAGCCTGGTACACAAATCGATGCTATTGAGAACGAAAGAATAATTTCTGAAATTAAGGATTTCGGTGGAAAGATGGGTGCTGAACATCTTTCTCGTGAGGAAATTGATGACATCATCGCTGATAAATTGATTACGGCAGAAGAAATTGTCACTAATGTTGATCCAGATACAGATGATATAGACGATATTATTATTTCACAACCAAGCGCTGAAGAAATCAACTCAAAAATTTTGCTACTCAACGAATTCGAGAACTTTTGTTCCTTGGATAACAACATCGAACGACGAGAACAAATGCAACACATCCTTAGACAATCTTATACACAACTAAACAACTTATTGATTGAATAGAAGAACGATCAGAGTGAACAAAACTAACCACAAATATATTTTACTGTAAGATTAATTATTTGAATAATATCTTCATTTTCGAATAGTTTTGATACTATTTGTTATTTAAATAAATTCAACCTTCCACAATAATTCCTAAAACTAACATTAGCCAATGATTTTAAATTAATTAATCCTTTCAAAGATCTGGGTAATACCGAATTCCCACAGAAACAGTTCGTTTTTCTTTCTATCGCAAACGCTCAACAGTCGTATTCGACCATATCGTTTCCCTAAATGTTTTCAAACGGAATTCGACCATAGAGGATTTGAGAGTCCTGTTGTAAACAAAACTTAATGTTGAGGATAACATCAAATATATAATTTTCGAAATACTAGGGTTTACATTTAGTATCACAAAGACCTTTGAAAACATGTATTGTCTAAAGGCACTATATTGTGAACTTTTTTGCGATTCTTGAAAATGGTACTGTATTTTTGGCTCTTTCTTGTTAACTCGACATCCATCGCGTCAAAGCCATTCAGAATAAACTTCTTCGGTTTGCGTTTTGTAGTTTCCCTTGCAGTGATCCTGCAAACTTTCCAGCTATCAGGAGTGTTATAAATTTATCGATTTTTACTTTTTATCAGTTCACAGAAATGTGTTTACGTTTACGTAGCAGCTTTTGTTACAATCTCGAATTGGTTATCCGCACTTGTTACAAAAACTGAATTTAGAGATTTACTTCCTGATGAAGAGTGTGACTATGAAATTTTCGCTCCATTGGGCTTTTCCTTCAATAAAAAAGGTTTAATTCAAATAAAAAATAAAATGAAACTATATGAGCAATATATGTCAACTTTCATGTACTTAACATTATATATAATTGTATGAATAAATAAAAAAATTAAGTATGAAATTCGAGTTTTCACTCTATCAAATTCCTCAGATTTCAGATTTCGATAGCTAATTCATCTTAATAATTTAGTAACTTACTAACGCCTCCTAGAAAAACAGTTTAAAATCTGTCTCTCCTTCATCAACTTATTCAAAAACTGATCGATAAGATTACTCTCATAAACAAGTATGGTATTCAGTTACAGAAGATCACATTGTAGATACTATTGTATCTGTTTCTATCTACTATAGAACTGTTTCATCAATCATTCAATAGGTATTGGAACCTAAAAACACCTTCTCGAAGAAACCATCTTAATAAGTCAACATGATTTGGAGTTGTAGGAATTTCGAACGCTGAATTGCACACTAGAGTCAGCCATGCGAGAAATTTCAATTACTGTTTATACCATTTGATCTTTTTTGACCTCCGGAACATTCTTTCCGAAAACACCGACACAACCGAAATTAAAATATTCGCGATATTCTATGTTCAAACTGTTTTTTGTTATAAACATATGAATTATTTCATGCTTTTTTCAAAGCGCCCCTGGCGGAGCAGTTCTCAACAAATTGTCGGTCAAACTATACTAAATTGTTGGTTCAAGTATCTGCAACAAGTTTGCCGAAGATTGTATAGTTCTATCTGTCGACCGAAGTGAGATAATCGTTCACAGCCCCAATCAGTCGAAATCCCATATGCTCTGGGTCCCGTTAATCGCGGATTCGCATTTCACGCCCCCGGTGTACCGCATTACACGAGACCCCTCTGTACTAGGCTATATATACGGTTCCTGAAAGATCATAATATAAGTAAAAATTTAAGAGAAAATTGGGAGGGTGTTATTTTTTTAATTTATTTAAATTAGTTTTAAAAATACCTTCAAAAAACTCAAAACATTGCATAACTCTTAAACACCATAACGTATTAACATACTTCCTTCAGCAGAATAAAAGTATCAAATCAGTTCTACAAGTGTTCCATACATTGTCCTTCCGAGAAATGAGACACACAAAAACTACAGCCGAAAATAGATTGCAGAACAATTTTAATTATTTATTACCAAAATAACTACTTCAATTGAGTTTGAGCAACTGAGGATTAGAGATACTGTGTAATATGTTTATTTCGAACTAGTTGGCCACGATAAATCTATGAACAGAAATTTTCATAATCTCGACAACCATTCCAACAAGTTGGTGCAAGTCAGTAAAATGCAAATATTTTTATCCACATCGTTCCGAGACGCCCATGACACTGGCCCTTCTTTTTCATCCACTTGTGTACCGAATAGCCTGTAAAACCGGAAAACGACGCACAATGAGTTTTGGTTCGAATAAATACATTCTACTCATTTTAACAAACTCATTGATGATGATTGATGATTTTTTTGGGTTTCAGGAAGTGCTTTGACTTCCAACAAATCTATTTTCGGCCATAGTTTTGTGTGTCTCATTTCTCGAATGAAAAATGTATAGAACACTTGTAGAACTGATTTGATACTTTTATTCTGCTGAAGGAAGTATGTTGATACGTTAAGGCGTTTAAGAGTTATTCAATGTTTTTGAGTTTTTTGAAGGTATTTTTAAAACTAATTTAAATAAGTTAAATAAATAACACCCCCCCAATTTTCTCTTAAATTTTTACTTATATTATGATCTTTCAGGAACCGCATAGGATACATTTTTATCGATCTGGCATCTAATGAATATTGATATTTGAAGCTTGACTAGTTTTTGATGAAAAAATAATCATAACTTTTTACTGGTAGCTCATATGAAAAAGCTTGGTTGAACAAAATTGTGCGCAATGATTAGTACAACAACTCTTCTGAAGACAACTTTTCCGTAGAACGTTTCACAAAAAAGTTAGAACAAAAAAAGTCAATTTTCAGGAGCCACCCTACTTTTATTCGGGAAAATTGATGTAGCTCGATCAAATGAAAAGCTAGAGAGGTGCTTTTTTCAGTAAAGTTGCTCAAAATAAAATTTCCAACAACTTTACAAGTTAGATTTCAGATTTCAATCTAAATAAGGACCAACCTAGTAATATTTTTCATCAAAAGGAGCGCCGTTTGATTACAAACAACTTTTGTGAAGACACCAACTACAAGAAACTAATATTTAATAGTGAAAATATTTTTGTCGCGCTAATTTCCCGTTTCGGACCATAGTGCAATGGATGTTTACATTTGATTAAATTTTAAAAATGTTTTACTACTGACACAATATCATAGCAAGTGACGACATTTCGTATTGATTATGACAGCCCTGCAGTTACTATGGGCCAATCCTAGCAACCGTAGCAACGGGGTAGCAAGAGAAGTTTTAATTTTCAATTTGTACTTTGCACTTGAAGAATAAACACTTATCTTAAGTCTGTTGAAGATTCATTTATTTAAAATGAAAGTACAATATTTGGCAACGAGGTTATCAAGAATTCATCTGAAAGTTGAAGTGAAACAAAACCGTAATCGTGGTACACGGCAGCGGAGACAGCCTTTTTGACTGTAATCTGATGCAGCAGATCGTTAGATAGAACCAACAGATGACAGAGCAGAACGCAGGTTTTATTATCCTCCTGGAGTGATTCGGCATTCAAGAAGGCTCCGATTCCGGTCGTTCATCACGTAGCCAAATCCAAAGTGTGGTTTTAATCTGAAGACTTCGACAATCGAAGGAATTTTAGAACGATAAAAGAATTAATAACTTTTGTCAGAGATTCGCCGAAACGCGTTGCAAAATATAAAGAGTTGCTGGTTGATGCGGAAATTGCAAATCGAATGTAGTTTAAAATCGAATAATCAAAAATTTCGATCAGACAGCACTGCTAAGGAGTAGTTTCTGAACTAAATAGCAATAAGATTTGAATTAAATATATTTCACTATACTCAAATATATTCGGTATGGTTCAAGTAGAAGAACAACGAGTTCAACAAAGAATGCCAAGAACAAGTTTTGCACATCTTCCTTAGGAACGCATACACTTCCACAGATTTTGAAAGTTATCCGAATGTATTTTATCTTACAATTACAATCTCAGGAAAACAGCCATGGTTGAAAAACGCTAAAGCAGTTTCCTCTGCCAATGCTTGATGAATCTTCAAGAAAAAACATCAGTTCGTTAAAAAAAATGTTCCAAAAAAACTGATATTTCTCTTTTGAATTTATGCTCAACGACTACGACAACGACAGCCGTTTTTCTAAGATTGTAAATTTCCCGTTATTGTCAAATAAAAAAAAAGGCGGGTGGGTAATGTCAGAGACATAACTGGATGTCGTGAATACGAAAACAACTGACATGTTCCTTAACACCGAATGTCAATTAGTTGATCAATTGTATGAATTATGCAAGCATTCCCCTTTTCCCTATTTAGGCTTTACTTGATCTAGATTACTGTGAATTTCACACAGCGAAAAGTGCAAAAATCTAACCAAACTGTTCTAGATTTGCACTAAACTGAGGATATTTTCTTTCGATTTGTGAACAACAAATCCTAATAGTTCTTTAGAAAACTTTTAGAGCCATTAGAACGGCTGATTTTTTGTAATACTCTTTACCGTTGTTTTTTCATCAATGCAAATGACTGGCAGCTGTGACGTGATCGCTTTTGTCGGAAGCGAAACTAGCTTTGCAAACGGCACAAAAAACATCTGCTCGCATTGGCGATAGAATCCAAACTGATTCAATTTTTGTTAGGAGCTTTCTTTTACGTGATTTCGTTTGTAGCTTTTTCACTAAAGGGCAGTCCTAACGGCTATACAAATAGCCGCATACAGAATTTTAATGTCGATTATTGCATATCGGATTTGCATAATTTATTGAAAGAAACTATCAATATGCTGTAGGGATTCGTTTCTAGCATTCAGAAGTACACGTTTAAGTTGAAAAATTTAGATTCTATTGGTAGTTAGATTATATAAATCCTTCCACAGATCACTGAGCTATGAGCTTTCAAAATACGAGAAAGGCAAGCGAGCCTTTTGTATTTTCTTTTTTGACACTCGTTTATATCAAACATTTCAGAAAAGTTTAATTTTGCATTATTTTAGATTATGTCACACAATTGGAGATTTTATCATAAAATTGTGATCATATTTCCGATGTCATGTAGCAAAAATTATGTTGATTCGTTAGATACAACAAGAAATATTCACGATCAAAAACTTATCACTCTGTCAGAGGGTAAATTTTGAAAAGGCACCCCATAGTAAAGTAAGTCGTATTCACGACAAAAGACACGACTACAAGTTCTATTTTCGAAGCAACACAACATGAGGCTTGCGATGACCATCGAATATATATTGTTAAACTTAATTGTAACCACTAACACCATGCCACATGTCAGCTGGAATTCCCGTTTTCTGCTTTCGCAAGCTGTAAAATGCCATAAATTTGGTTTCATTCAAAAAGGCTAGCTGGATGGCAGCGCACACGGTGACCCCAGGATAATTAATGTTCGTCAGATTCCTCCAGTAGGTGATGTCAGTCGCATACAGGGGAGGGGGCGTGCATAGTAATTTTAATTGAAAAAAACCCTCCATTCAGCTGTACTTCACATATGGTGTAATCCGAGTTTTCGTTCTGCTGGTTTTCCGAGTTGAATATTCCACCAGAGTATTCAAAATTATATACTGCATCACAACGAAACATGAGAATTACTTTAAATATGATTTAAGCTGACATAAATTTAAGCGGTAATTGCATTTCACATCTAGCATTTATAGAAAAGACTCAACTGCAGAAAATGTTATCATCAAATACGATCTTGATGATTGAAATAACAGTTTTTTTTTTCTGTTTCTTCACAGCTTGGTATTGCTGTTGGTTTTTTGTTACCGCCAATGTTAGTTGAAAACCACGAAGACCTAGATCTAGTAGGCGACGACCTCAAGCTGATGTTCTACTTGGTGGCTGGATTCACCTCTGTCCTCGTAATGTTGGTATTAGTATGTAAGTATATAAGTATTATCCTTCCCTTAAGAGCAAGTTTCGAATGTTGTAGCATAAAAATTGGAGCAAATTATTGATTGAAATTTCATTTTTCTATTCAATCCAGTTTTCAAAGCCGCACCACCGACGCCTCCATCAGCAGCCCAGGAAGCAACGAAAACGTCAAATCCGCTCCAGTCGTCACCGTTTTTGCATTCCATCAAGCGACTGATGCTGAACCGAAACTACGTGCTTTTGCTCATATCGTACGGAATGAACGTAGGTGTGTTCTACGCCATCTCAACCCTTCTCAATCAGGTAAGTAACTCAATAAATTATAAATCCATCACCGAACCGGGATTGCTAGGAATTTTCATCATACCCAATTTCATGCTTGATACACAGATAAAAATATTTTGTGAATTTACATTTATTTTCATGCACATATTTGGAGCAGGTAATTGAATGGAAAGTTACATTACAAAGCTAAGCAGTTTGTAAATATACAGTCTTGTTCTATGAAAAACTAAATGAATCCAAATGTAATTTTACATTAATCATGATTTTAAATTAGATTCTCGTTTCAACTGATGTCAATTTCATAGTACAATCGGTTTACATGTCGTGTAAGTTTCATTTTTTCTTTCTGTGTAAGTTAGCTGATGGGAAGAGTGTTATCCCTATCATAAGCTTGAACCGAAATCTATTCCAAGCCTATGTATTAATGTTTAAGAATAGCTAATCCGTTATTATTGTGTGTAACTTGAAAAGTGATTTATTTTTTCATAAATACATTTATTTCATAGGCAATATATTTGAAAAGTGATGTTTATGTACTGATCGATTATATGGTGAAAACTAAAATTCTGCTGATTCTTAGAATCAGTCCTGTAGTTCATAGAGTCTAGTACATATGCATCACAGTGAATCATTCATCACATACTGAAGTTTTTCGTACTTATAAACGATTTTCATCACAACTCGAACAAATGTTGTACGAATTTCGTAGTTGGTAACACCCTCTCAGATTTGACTTTCACCCTCTACTTTCCTGACTTTCACCCTCTACTTTCCTGACAAAACAAAATTCGAAATGGATAATTGACAAATCCTACAAAAAAGTGTATTTTCACAAAATCAGTCAAAATTTAAAAAAAAATGCCGCAAAAAGTCCTACACTGAAATAAGTTGACATGAAAAATTTAAAATCGTTTTACAAAAAAACCGCACTTTTGCTTTTGATAAAATTTTGTCCCAAGATAGAAAATTATTTACCGTATCAAACCCTTAATACATTGCAAGATGGGCACTTTTAGTAACAAAAATTCTTTCTAACGAAAACTATTTCTTGTTCAAACTTAATTTTTTATCCAGTGTCTTTTTTATCAAAAACTAAACTAAACTGAAAGTCATCATCATCCAAGATTCAAATGAAACTAAATTTACTCAATTGCTCGTTGCCCGGTATTAACCAAAAGTAACAGTGCTGGGGTAAAAAATATTTTTTGTTAGAAAAAGTTATTTTCCCTAATGCTCAACTTGTTACAAATGGGTAAGAATTTCTCAAGTGGGCCACCTTTGAACCTCAGCATTGTGAATTGCAGTGAAATGTTGTTATTTTGATAGCGGTTTACGTAAAAACATAAAATGTCAAACAATTTTGATCTACCATTTTTTTTTGTTGCTGTTATTAACAATTAAACTTTTAATACAAAATTTCTTTTAAACTTTATAACTTTCGAACAAATTATTCAATTTTAATAAATCCAACACCATTTTGTTTGCATTGAATTACACTATTAATAAGAATTTTTTGGATTTGTTTGAAAGTTTTTTTCAATGTTAAATCAATGTTTATTTATTAAACATTTAAAAGAAGTAGCGTTCTGAAGTAATTTAAAAAATGAAAAAAAGTCACATAAATTAAAAGAACACTAGTAAACAACTTTGCGCTGAAAAAAAAAATGGCCCGCTATTTATGTAAAAGTTATTAAATATTTTATGACACCGTGTAGTACGACGAACGGTGCGTAGAAGGTTGAATGCCATGCGCTAGGAACATTGATGTGACGCGCAAGGCGTTCGTAAATGTTCGTTTACGGTGTTCGTGTTCGTGCGGCCCGAACACGTTATATCTGGTTAACCTTTTGTTCTCCACTGAGTCTTGTTGTCAGCAACGATGTCAGATCTACCGATTCTGAGATTTTCTATTGGAATATTTCTACGGATATCTATGGAAAGACATATTTTTATACAGAAAACTACGGAAACTGGTTGCCTGGCGATCAGAAAAAGGTTGTTTCCTGATTTGCACTGCAACTATCTGGCATCAAGGGTCGTCAGTCTTTAGTCGAAAGCAGTTACCGAACTTGTATCGTATAAGGAATAGTTGTGTATCTGTCGCTTTAACTATTTGATGCATTTTTCGTTACAAAATGCCTAATCCTAAACGATGTTGTAACCCACTTAATAAAAAAATCATTTGTCTATTCATAAGAATATAAAAGTTGTAAATGAAAACTGGAGTTCCTTATTTTCAAATTTAATCGGAAAATGTCTATGTGATTCATGCAGAAGATCTATTTCTAAAAACAAATATCAGCCAGCCGAAGTTTTGAACATATTAATAAAACCGAATAGTAGCTCGAGCTCAGAAGACGGAGAAACAGATGATTTGTCTACTTTCGAATAAAATGAAAATTTCAAAAGACGACGAGTTGGTATGTCACATATTTTGAAGTTTCGCAAAAAATTCATATAAAAATAAATATTTCAATCAACTTTATTTCCCTTACTTATAACAGTAAACTTTATTTGACTTAATGTGTCATTTCGTTAATTTGTTTCTTACTATATTCAGAGTTATATGAATAAGATTACATTCATTTTTCAGAAAAAAAAATCATAATCGATGCACAGTTGGTGAACGAAATCAGACTGGCCTTATCTAAGACAAATTCAAGAAATGATAAAATTAGAATTTTGACTACAGTGCCACAAAGCTGGAGTGTTCGGCAAATGTTTGAATTATTTAACGTTTCTCGAAGATTGGCTTCAAGAGCTAAGAAAATTCATGAGTCACTTGGTTATGGATCTTGCCCCGGTAGAAAAAAAGGACATGCTTTGTCCAAAAATACTATAGATGCAGTAAAGCAGTTCTATGAATCGGATAAACGTAGTCGAGTTATGCCGGGTGAAAAGGATTTCGTCACGGTTTTAATTGACAGCAAACGTGAACAAGTTCAAAAACGATTATTGCTGTTCAATATCAAAGAATTACATCATAAGTTTAATGCCAAATTTCCTGAAATTTCAGTTTGTCTGCGTTTACTAAACTTCGTCCACACTGGTGTATCCCAGTTGGAATAAGTGGAACACACAATGTTTGTGTTTGCCAAATACATCAAAATGCAAAACTAAAGTTTATCGGTGTAAATAGGTGTCTAGAAAACTCTGGAGCTACAATTTTCTACAACACTCGTAATGTATTGGAAAAAATGGTATGCGACGAAGTAACAGAGGCATGTTATTTATTACAATGCGAAAACTGCCCTGGTGTTATTCCGATTGTTAACATATTGGAAAGATTATTCGAGGATTATGCAATTAATGAAATTACTTTTTAAAATTGGACGACTGTAGACAGGTGAATTTTTATATACAACTATTTCTTATTATTGATAACAAATTTATGCTTTCAACAACAAAATTTACACCTTTTAGATGCGAAATACAAACTCTCAGTTTGCAGAAAACTAAATTTAAAAAAAATCTTGAATAGGAATTGCCATTGCTTTTGAAACACGATTTCATTGCAAGAACACAAGCCGATTATCTTAATACTACTAAGCATTCTATTCAAACCGGAGAATTTGTTATTACATTAGATTTTCCAGAAAAATTTAGTTTTGTTCAAGACGCTATTCAATCGTTTCATTGGTCAAATCAACAAGCGACGCTTCACCCGTACGTAATTTATTACAAAAAGGATGGAAATATGAAGCATCACAGTTTTGTGATTATTTCGGAATATTGTAAGCACAACGCTGCATCTGTCAATTTGTTTAACACAAAAATGGTGAAGTACTTGCGAAATATTCATGGAGAGAAAAATGTTAAAAAACTGTTATTTTTTTCTGATGGAGCTGCTTTGCAGTATAAGAACAAATATAACTTTCTAAACCTTCAATATTTAGAAAAGCATTCAAAAGTTGAAGTTGAATGGAACTTTTTCGCAACTTCTCATGGTAAAAGTGCTTGCGATGGAATCGGTGGTACAATTAGAAGAAGTGCTCGACGTGCAAATTTGCAACGACCAGTAGATGACCAAATAATTACGCCAAAGGATTTATTTGTTTGGGCCAAAAATTTTTTTTCGAAAATCGATTTTGAATTTTGTTCTAAAGAAGAGCACGAAAACGAAGAAAAGGCGTTGACTTTACGGTTTTTAAAAGCAGTTACAGTAAGGAACACGCGTCAGTATCATTTTGTTAAAGCAGATAAAACTAGTCATGTAATTTGCAAAGAAATTTCATGTAGCTCAAAGTTTGACAAGCTAAAAATTGAAAAATAAAAACTCGCCAGATAACTGAAAAAACATGTATTAGTCAATGATATTCAAACTTATAATGAAATGACCTCTCGTAGCGTTTCAAACACTGCGCGCGCTTGTAGCTTCTACGCACTGTTCGTGGTACTACGCGGTGTCATAAAATATTTAATATCTATTATATGAATAGCGGGCCATTTTTTTCAGCGCAAAGTTGTTTATTAGTGTTCTTTTCATTTATGTGACTTTTTTTCATTTTTTAAATTACTTCAGAACGCCACTTTTTTTAAATGTTTAATAAATAAACATTGATTTAACATTGAAAAAAATGTTCAAACAAATCCAAAAAATTCTTATTAATAGTGTAATTCAATGCAAACAAAATGGTGTTGGATTTATTAAAATTGAATAATTTGTTCGAAAGTTATAAAGTTTAAAAGAAATTTTGTATTAAAAGTTTAATTGTTAATAACAGCAAAATTGTAGATCAAAATTGTTTGACATTTTATGTTTTTACGTAAACCGCTATCAAAATAACAACATTTCACTGCAATTCACAATGCTGAGGTTCAAAGGTGGCCCACTTGAGAAATTCTTACCCATAAGGCTCCTCCTCTCTTCTGGCCGGATTTGGCTTCAGCTCACTACGCCAACTCCGTTATACAGTGGTTGTCAAAAAATAATGTACAATTCGTGGAAAAGGACATCAACCCACCGAACTGCCCGGATCTTCGGCCAATTGAAAGGTATTGGGCAATTGTCAAACGGCACATTCGGCACACAGTGTCCCAAAACATGCAGGAGTTAAAATAAAACTGGACTGCTGCCACCAGGAAAGTCACAAAAGTAACTGTGCAGAATTTAATAAAGAATGTCAAGTCCGAAGTGCGAGCGTTTCCCAGAAACTAGGATTTTCTTCAATATAATCAGTGAAATGCATAAAAATGTAATATTTCTACAATATATCGAAAACTGATGTCAAAATATGTTTTTTTTTCGCTTTTTTATTCAATAATCAATGTTGCTAACTACTTTTCGATACACTCCTTAATTCACAGTATGCTAGTTTAAATTATGATTTTTTAAATGAAACCTTGTGTAAAAGAAATTCTTTCAATCAAAAAGTTAAATTTGGACTGGTCAAGTACTAACCATATTTCTGAAACATATTATTGCAACAGTAATCCAATTCATACAGGATTCGACTTGAGAGCCTCGAGAAAACGATGCTCGGTATACGACAGAAACAATTTACATAAATTAGGCTATGGAAATATGGCAATTAAATACAACTGTGTTCACAATCTAGAGCTGTTCTATTTCCCCTATTCCATCCCAGTTTATATCAGTTCTTTTTATCAGCATCTTTCCTGTCAAGCGGCGATTGTCTCCATTTCCAGAAGATATTGACTTTCGTTTAATGTGCTACTGTTTTCTGTTCTCCTCCGGGTCCGGGATTTCTATTTCAATAAGGATGGGTAGTCCGTTTTTTCCGGTCGAAAAAAATAAATCTGATTTGGATATCCATTTGACATCTGGCCGTTCTTTTATTCTCTATCACCAAGACTTAAATGTGCGGATATCAAATAAAATAGACATTGGTTTTGCATATATGTAATCTTAACTCCATATGGAATTTATTAAAACCGATCGTAATTTATCGTGATAGAAAATTTAGTATATAATATAGTCTAATCAGGATTTTGATGGAAATTGACTATCGTCTTATGGCTCTATTTGATAAATATAATAAATATAATCTACTCTATTTCGACCATTACAGATTGTCTTGTTTCACTATCCAGGCCATGAGGTGGATGCTGGTCGCATTGGCGTCTGTATCGTTTTTGCTGGGATGCTTGGATCTGTTGCATGCGGTGTGGTCCTTGATAAGACTCATCGATTCAAGTGAGTATCGAAGAGTTTTCTAACTTTCTTACGCAGTGAGCTCAGCTGGATTTTTTGTTGTTATGCCAATCGTTGCCATCCCCACTGGCATAATTACGATCGTGACAAAGTTTTGTGTTTAGAGTGTTCAACTATTTATCTGTATGTCTAAAGCTACAGGTTTGCGTAATTAGGATATTTCTTTTTTTTTCCTTTTGCTCAGAGAAACTACGCTGGCCGTATACATATTTACTATGATTGGAATGTGGATCTACACATTCACTTTATCCACCGGGCACATTGCCGTAGTTTATGTTACTTCATCGTTGCTGGGGTAAGTACCGTAATTTGTCATTTTTTTTCTATGTTCAACACCTATCAAACAGGATTAGCATATTTGATCTTCATTGTTTACCCCCCATGAATTTTACAGTTTTTTCATGACGGGTTATCTTCCCGTCGGATTCGAGTTTGCTGCCGAGTTAACCTATCCGGAACCGGAGGGCACTTCCACCGGTCTGTTGAATGCGGCCGCCCAGGTATTCGGAATTGCATTCACTATGGTATACTCGGAGATCCTCAACAGTAGCGGAGACATCGTGGCAAACGTCACGATGGCGGTGATGTTGTTCGTTGGTTCGGCGGTAACCGCAATCATTCGATCTGATCTTCGTCGCCAGGCGGCACACAATCCCAACGCTTAAAGTGAGCAATAGCGCTGTTCGGTGGACAGTGTCCAGTACTATTAAAGTAAAACATTTTAAAGAGCGATAAAACGTCGGTTGTTGTATTTTTCATGCGCATAGTAGTTGTTGTTAGTTATATAGAGAATTATAATCTAATTTATATTTGAGATAAAATATTATACAACAATGAAAAAGCCACTGCAGGTCTTGGCTGTTCACTTGAGTAATCACCAAGTAACAATTATTTAGAAAACTTAAGATTAAGATTAGAACGCGTTTATCCGTACAAGAATAGTTTGGATCTTGTATTATGTATGGATTGAAATTCATTGCGTTTTCCTTCAATACCAAACTGCAATAAAAAAAATGACCGTAAAATTCGCTCATAAATGTATTGCTGGTGCTATTCAGATAAAGCTTTTTTTAAGTCAATTGGACTTTTCAGCAGGTCTGGTCGGAGTGAAAATAAGATATGCGATTGAAAAGAAAATCAATTTATGTTTTTATAATACGCTCCTCGAAAATGGAATGATTTATGTATTTATTACTATTTAAAGCTCTTCAGTATTACATTTAAAACCGGGTAACAATTGAAACAGAAATAGAAATAATCAAATTAGATTTAAATTCAGTTACTTTTTACTTTTTCGGCCGCTTTTAACTACAACGGTATTTGCAACCTCAATTAATGCGACCAACTCATAGCCAACTTGATTATGTTTACTGCTACAGTTAAACTCAGTTGAAGTGAAGTGATGAATATTTTTTTTATAGATCTTTTCTCAACACCAATAACACACAACACACAAGAAACGATGAAATCAGAGATTTAAGTCATTCAACTTATAGGAAAATCCTAAATTTGTCAAAAATTCTAATCTGTTGTACCGAAATTAATCGTTACAGAATCCACACAAATGATCAGTAAATATGTATGAAAAGACTCCATGGATTTCATCATTGAGACTAACTTTTCCATACATATTTGAGCACAAAAAAAATTGTTTCGGAGAACCACAGACTTTGCTTTCCATTTTCCCCTATCCAGTAACCGTTCTATCTAAACAAAATGATAATAAACATGATTGTTTCAAAATTAATCACAAAATGTTATTAACAATCATCGCGTTCAGATTAGCCTACAAAATGAATATAATAACAAACAAAATAAAAGCTGAAAATGTATCTTTTGGCCTCAGTCTCCCCTTCATATACGTTTCGAGCCGTTGCTCAGTGCTTCAATCATCTCAAAACATAATAAGTTACGGATAAGTCCGCTTCTTATGATACAATCAAAGTTGTCATTAATCCAAAATTTAATTCAAAATGTATTCGGGATATGAAGCATTGTTTTTGGAGGCCCCCAAAATCAAGCTTTTCCACACTACTAGAAAATATGAGAATTACACATGACGTAAACCCAAGCTTGCTTCATTTAGAATTGGAACAAACTTTTGCTCATATTGTGGCGCTCCTGGTGGACGGATTTGGAAGCTCTTGGCGCCCACGTGTCGGGAATTTTGTCAGCTTCACGTATGATTTTTGACATTCCGAAAATCGACTGTACTTTGTAAACAATCAACATGGAAGCCGAAAGAAGGAAAAAAAATTGTGCACAGTTATTTGGAAAATCCATTGTGGTCTGCATCTAGGCTAGCTAAACAGCTGAAATTGCCCAGAAATACCGTATGGCGCGTTATCAAACGGTATAAGGAAACATTGATGACGATTCGGAAGCCTCAAGCCGATCGTCGGAGTCGAACTGACGACCGGAAATTGCGTGGTAAGATTTTGAAGACGATTAAGATGAATCCTAATCTGTCGGACCGTGATTTGGCCAGAAAATTCGGTGCTGCCCATAGTACCGTGAGGAGAACTCGACTCCGGGAAGGAATCAGGTCGTATCGAGCTAGCAAACAGCCAAATCGGACCATGAAACAGAATAGTGTGGTCAAAATTCGTGCTCGGAAACTATATGACCAGGTGCTGACCAAGTTCAACGGGTGTCTTCTGATGGACGATGAAACCTGTGTCAAGGCTGACTTCGGTCAAATCCCAGGTCAAAAATTTTACTTATCAACGGCTCGGGGGGATGTTCCAGCCAAATTTAAATTTGTTTTTGCCGACAAATTTGCAAGAAAATTTATGATTTGGCCGGGCATTTGCAGCTGCGGCAAAAAAACGAAAGTTTTCGTTACAAATAAGACAATGACATCGGAACTATACCAAAAAGAGTGTCTCCAAAAACGAATTTTGCCGTTCATTCGATCCCACGACCATCCTGTAATGTTTTGGCCAGATTTGGCAAGCTGTCATTACAGCAAAGCCGTTTAAGAATGGTATGCAGAGAAAGTGGTCCAGTTTGTTCCGAAAAACCTTAACCCACTCAACTGCCCCCAGTTCCGCCCTATTGAGAAATACTGGGCAATCATGAAGAGGAGACTCAAGGCAAAGGGAAACGTTGTCAAAGACATCAATCAAATGACGACCTGGTGGAATAAGATAGCTAATGGCGTTTTCGTTTTTAATTTGCACTACACCGGTGCAGTGCTACACTGAGGCATGAATAAACGAACAAAAATGACGAAAACATAAACAGTAACCATTGACTACAATAAACGATTCCATTGCACAGAGCTACACCAAACTTTTCATGAGTGCTACACCAGTGGTATCGGTGCAGAAAAAGTGTAGCACTGGTGTAGTGCAATTGGTAAAAACGAACGGTTTAGGTGCAGCTTTCGCTACACCGGGTAGTGCAATTTAAAAACGAAAACGACATAAAACGATGGACGAAGAAGGTGTGCGCCGCCTACTGAGCCGTGTTACAGGAAAAGTTCGAGAATTCCTTCAAAACCGTGACGAATAATTTTATCCGTATTTTTTCTTAAAAGTATGAAGAAAACGCTACATTTGTATAAAAAAAGATCTTGAATACAATAATAAATAACTGAAATACAGGCAATTGTCTTTGTTCCAATTCTATTTGAAGCAAGCTTTATTATATTTATTGACACATACAACTCAATTGTCTGTTTCGATGACAAATTCAGGAAAATGAGCTGTAAATTCACTTCCGGTGAAACTCTCAACGGGTGAGCACGTTGCATCGTGTTAGTCCGGAGATAATTCGAGTATTTCGCAAGAAAGAAAGGATTTTCAGCCGTACTTTGACGATTCGACGCAGCCACACAGAGAGATTTTCGCTTCTAGTCAAGTGAAAAGAAAGTCCATTGGACTATAAACGAAAACTAACTGGCAATATAGCCTTAGTTGCTGTGCCATCAGTTCGGCGTCATCTCAAGTGAGGTGACGCCAACCAAAAAAGAAGAAGAAGAAGAAAAAGAAGAGCTGTAAATTTTTACATGCTTTTGGTTGTAAATTTATGTGAATTGATAATTTGCATAACTTTTTTCAATGATTTTTTTTCTGGTGTTCTACATTCATCTTTTAATTATCAAAATACACATTTTTGTCGAAAATGGCATATTTTTATGTATTAAATAGATGTATTTTCTTGAATATACACAGCAAATTTATTGGTGACGTAAATCCTCGTGTGACTCAAATTATAAGAACGTAATTTGTAAAATGAATTTAACAAGATTGATTTATATATGTGTCGAACATACACTACTTTTAAAGTAGGTGTGTAAATTTACATGCTTCATCACTTAAAAATATATCAAAATGCATGAGATATGTGTTAGACCTACTGTAAAAATGAATCATTTTTGACGCTCGTATATATCGGTCTTAGAAGACGTAAATTTACACGATTTTTTTAGGTGTGTATTTCAATATTTCACACTTAGAAAAATGTACATCTTTATAGATGCACATAAAAGGAGCGTCGCGATTTACTTACATTCACAATTCAAAGCATGTAAAGATAAGTCATATCATGAACTTCACAGACCATTTAGCTGAACCTTACTGAACATAAAAATATTCTATCTTCGACAAAAAATTCTGAAAATAGGATATAATTGTGAAACATCAGAAAAATCTAATCAATCATTGAACAAATTTCATTTTGGGAGTCTCCAATAAACAATGCTTCATATGTCGAAACAGTAATTTATGAACAGTTGTCTGGTGACTGTGAATACGAACCAAACAATGATTTATACAACGCATATATTGTCTCACTGTAACTTTGGAATTCTTCAACGTAACAGGCGTCGGATTCGTATTTCACTAGTTTGTACCTGTTTGTTTGAATGGTTGTCAAGCTAATGAAAATTTCTGTTGATTGTAATGCTATGGCATACTAGATCGTAACAACGGTATCACAACGTATTTTATACTTCCAATTGTTCAAACTTAATTTAATCATTTTTTTGTAATAAATTAGTTTGAATTTTCAAGAAAAATATCTATTTTCGATTTTAGGTATTTTGTTTATTATTTTTCGATAGAATGATGTATGCGATCAAATTTTGTTGCAGATGGCATGTTGCTACGTTTTGCCGTTTATTTGACTTTTTCGATTTTTTGTTTTTTTTTGTAATTTTATGACATCAGAAACCGTATAAAAATAATTTTTATCGATCAGTCATCTGTTGAATATTGACATAAGAAGGTTGACTAGTTTTTTGTGGATAAAAAAAATCATAACTTTTTTAATGCACATATGCATTAAAATACCCTGTTGAGAAAAACTGTGCGCTATAATTTGCCTGATAACTCTTCAGAAGACGATTCTATCGCAAAACTGCTCACAAAAAGTTGAAAACTAGTGATATTTTAAAGCCACATTACTTTTACTCTAAAAAAATTGATGTAGCTTGTTCAAATGAGAAAATAGAAAAGTGGCCTTTTCAGCAAACAACAACAATGAACAAATGTTTGGTAAAATGTAATATTGTTTTATTCAATTTCGAAAATTATATTCCAGATTTCAATCTAAATTTGGAACACCTTAGTGATCTTTCACATCGAAAGATGCACCAGTTGGTTACAAACAACTATTGGGAAGACACTAACTACAAAAAAAACGAATATTTCATAGCGAAAATATTTTTGTCTCACTAATTTCCCGTTTCGACTTACTGTGCACTGTGCGTCGGTCTAATAAATGTGCTAGTCAAAAAGTGTCAAAATGGCACATTTAAATAGAAATTAGTTTTAGAGACAAAAATCAGTTTGAAACACTCTTACAATACACGGAATAGCGTAATTAATTTTAACAAAGTTCACATCATAGGTAATGTGAAGAAAGCTTCTTCGAATGAAATTAGATTCGATTACCAACATCGCTCACAATGTTAGCAAAGGTTTTCTCGACCACTTACCGATCAATAATTTTTAGGTCTTATTACACTTAAGTTTACAGCCCGAGGAATCAGTACACGTAACATGCAACCGTTTTGTTGATGGCTACTGAGCAAAGATTTGCATAATTCAGATTGTGATATTTGTTTTCAATACAATAATTTCGAACACGGAAAGTCGTTACATATAGATATAATGCAACATTACAAATTATAGATATTAACGTCATCCGACATAGAATATAGTTTGTAGCTGTGATAAACTGTTGTTGTAGAATAAAGCACCATAGAAAAAAAACTTGCAAAACACAAAAACCAAAAATACCCAAAATAAATGGAAACTAGATTTGTGATGCTTGTGTGATTACAACAAAGAGATGACAGTGCTAATTAATAGGGCTCAGTAATTCACTTTAACACGCTTGGTAGCTAGCATTAACATCTGTCGCCTAAACTATGGTAGTAGAATATCAGACAATAAAATGCCAAAAATAGTCAAAATCATGCCAAATTCCAATCGGACACCTGACCGAACATGTTACCACCAAACCAAACAAGTTGATGTGAAGCAAATTTATGTAAGAACGGCACACATTTGGCAGAGAATGTTCCCCAGTGAAGTCAATTGAACCACGGTTGTTGAAATTTGAATTTTAACTATTATTATGATTTCAAAAACACAGCTGTTTATAGCTGATATTACAATCAAATGACGAAAACACAATTAAGGTTAATGAAGCCCCAAGTTACCTCTGTTTATTTCTAAATTCGTGCATTAACTTCTCATTTTTAGAGGAGTAATAAAAAAAATAGAAGAGAAAAGTTCAAATTGTTTTCCGAGAAGCGCCGCCAACCGCCGATCAAAGTCGCCTAGATTTATGCTAACAAATTGTTGCACGAAATGCACGGTGTGGCTTCGGTAGAGAAATTATCTAAAAAAAAAAAAACAAAAATACAAAACACATTCGTACGAAATAACTTAACCCATTGACAATACACAAAATACCTTTAGAGAATATCAATAAAAATATATATACACATATACTAAACAAGCCCTTAGAAATTCAGAGTAGAAAATATATTGGAACCCTCAACCGCACTCGTTAACAGTAGCATATTTTAGAGTTTTAATATTGCATTTTCAATCGGTGGATAACAAATCAGATCCGGCGGCTGGATTTGATTCCAATGAACGATGCAATTTTGAAAGACAGTATTTTAGGTTATGCAAACCAGAACAGAGAGTAGTTTATAAAACGAAGCGTTTGAAATCGAATGACAATAAACTGAAACAGCTATTTATATCCAGGACACTTAATCTATGAATGTATGACCTACAATACCAAACCAAAGAATATTTAAAGGAGCACTCATCCACTAAGGCAGCATCACTGTCGATAATTGGAATTAGATACCGATTTCTGGTGCAGTCAATCGTTTACACTACGACTAATCGAATGTTAGCTATGGCTATATAATCATTCAATAGTACCTATGCCATGTTAGTACTACATATGTGTCAAATTATTGCCAACATTCATTCTAATCACTATTTAAACAAGCAGAAATAACGCAATTTTATCCTCAATCTTCGATTGATAACAAGAAAGGAAAGATTTTATCGAAAATGTATAAAATAATTACCTGAACTCGTTAGTTTCTGTTTTTCTATCCGAAAGCATTACTGGCAACGTTGTCAAATTACCTTTAAATACCATTTAGTAGATTTTCGTTGATTGGAAAATATATAAAAAGTATCCAAAAGTTATTACATTACATACCATAAGAACTTAGCCATGCACCATCAATCATAGTAATCCATGAGTCTGCAGACAAAAGTTGACAGCTCTATCAGTCGAACTGAGTTTGTGGCCCTAGACTATCTCGATATGCAAACTAGAGAAATTTATTAGCCAATTTGAAGAATTCGCTACTCATCATATGGTTACATACGAGGTCTGTTCAAAAAGTTCCCGGAATTTTTTAATTGCGCGCGTCTGGAGAGTCCGGTGGTCAAAATTTTTTTTTATTGTGTTGGTACATATGTCCCTAATGTATGGTGAAATTTTCAGCTGTATTCATTGTTTACATTCTGTCTTGTAGCGGCTGGTGTAGACGTGTTTTTCTGAGCTCGGCGAATTTTGTTAGTTTAAACAATGGAAGAATTGAAGAGTCAAAGAATTTATATTAAATTTTGCGTGAAAAATGAAATAAAGTGTAACCAAGTGTGCGAAATGTTACAGAGAGCCTACGGTGAGTCTGCTATGAAAAAAACAAGTGTTTACGAGTGGTATCAGCGTTTCCAAGATGGCCGCGAAGACGTTGAAGACGACGAACGCTCCGGTCGACAATAATCGATGAAAATGTGGGAAAAGTAAAAAAAAAAGGTCAAACCGTCAATAAGGAGTATTACCTTGAAGTAATGCGACGTTTGCGTGAAGCAATTCGAAAAAAACGCCCCGATTTATGGAAAAACAATTCATGGGTTTTGCACCACGATAACGCACCTGCTCATTCATCGTTGCTTATTCGTGATTTTTTGGCTAAAAACAAGACTTTAATCATGCCCCAACCTCCTTATTCACCAGATATCGCTCCGTGTGATTTTTTACTGTTCCCAAAGTTGAAGAGACCCATGAAAGGACAGCGTTTTTCATCGATTGAAGAGATAAATGCAGAATCGCTGAGATTGCTACAGAGCATTACAAAAAGTGACTATCAGGGGTGTTTCGAAGACTGGAAAAAACGCTGGCATAAGTGTATTATATCTAGGGGGGATTACTTTGAAGGGGACCATATAGATGTAGACGAATAAATAAATATTTTTTTAGAAAAATGAGAATTCCGGGTACTTTTTGAACAGACCTCGTAGTACGCTAGATTTATCTCTTTTCTCGACTTCAATTCGACTAGATTGAATCTGGAAAATATTTCCTGATTTGCACGGTAGCGAACATTTACCAATCATCATCTCAACTAGCAGTAACAAAGGCATTGCTAATTCAGTTAATATTCCATATGATTTGACGAAAAACATTGACGGGATTGAAGACCAAAGTAACATCTCAAGTATTTGAAATTCAATGGAAGAGCTCCCCCTACTTGAAGCATATGACTTCCTCGTTTGCTCGATTCTGGAGGCCGCAGAACTAGCCCAAACCAAACGATTTCCTGGTTCAACGACTAACAGAAGGCCTCCCAACCCTTGGTAGGAAAAAGAGTGCTCCGATGCTAAACTCACAAAACAAGATGCTTACAAGATGTTTCTAAAACGGTTTTAGAAATCAAGTACAGAAGCATACTTCGGGTCAAAAAATGTAACTATTGGAGACACTTTGTCGAAGGTTTGTCAAGAGAAATCTCAGGAAGGAATCGTAATATGGGAAATGAGAGTGAGGAATACTTAAACCGATGGTTATTTGACTTCGCTAGGAAAGTTTTTTTCAGATTGTTCGTAGAGCAACTACTTAAAATAATGGTTCCATTGATAGTCCCTTTTCAATTATGGAATTTTCTATAGCATTATTGTCTTGTAACAATAACGCTCTTGGGTTGAACAGAATTAAATTCAACTTGGTGAAGAAACTGCCTGACCTCGCAAAAAGACGCTTGTTGAAATTGTTCAACAAGTTTCTGGAGCAAAATATTGTTCCACCTGACTGGAGGCAAGTGAAAGTTATCGCCATTCAAAAGCCGGGGAAACCAGCTTCCAATCACAACTCATATAGACCCATTGCAATATTGTCCTGCATCAGAAAATTGTTCGACAAAAAAAATTCTTCGACGTCTCGACACTTGGGTCGGTTTGTTGTCAGATTCTCAGTTTGGCTTCCGTAGAAAAGAAGGGACGAATGATTGCCTTGCACTACTTTCGTCTGACATCCAAATTGCCTTCGCTCAAAAACAACAAATGACATCTGTATTTTTAGACATTAAAGGAACATTTGATTCAGTTTCCATTGATGTTCTTTCAGACAAGCTCCACCAACATGGACTCCCAGCGGTTATAAATAATTATTTACACAACCTTCTGTCAGAGAAACGCATGCATTTTTCACATGGCGATTTGGCAACACTCAGAATTAGTTGCATGGGTCTCCCGCAACGCTCATGCCTCAGTCCGCTCCTGTATAATTTCTATGTAAACGACATTGACAGCTGTCTAGTAACCCCATGTACACTAAGACAATTGGCAGATGATGGCGTGGTTTCAGTTACTGGACCCAAAGCTATTGATCTGCATAAACCATTGCAAGATACCTTAGATAACTTGTCCGATTGGGCTGTTCATCTGGGTATCGAATTCTCTGCGGAGAAAACAGAGCTGGTCGTCTTTTCAAGAAAGCATGATCTCGCGCAACTCCAGCTCCATATGATGGGAAGAATGATCGCGCAGGTTTTGACTTTCAAATACCTCGGGGTGTGGTTTGATTCCAAATGCACGTGGGGAGGACACATTAGGTATCTGATAACAAAATGCCAACAAAGAGTAAATTTTTTTCCGAACAAAATCAGGATCTTGGTGGGGTGCTCATCCGGAAGATCTAATAAAATTGTATCAGACAACGATACTTTCAGTGATGGAATATGGATGCGTTTGCTTTCGTTCCGCTGCAAACTCTCATATTATCAAATTAGAGCGAATTCAATATCGTTGTTTGCGAATTGCTTTAGGCTGCATGCATTCGACACATACAATGAGTCTTGAAGTTCTGGCGGGAGTTCTTCCATTCTTCCGTTTTTGGGAGCTTTCATCGCGACTGCTAATAAGATGTGAGGTACTGAATCCCCTGGTTATTAATAACTTCGAAAGGCTAGTTGAGCTTCAATCTCAAACAAGATTCATGACATTATGGTTAAAAATATGTCACAGGAAATCAACCCTTCAAGATATATTCCTATCAGTGTCAGCCTCCCAAATGTCCCGGACTCAACTTTATTTTTCGACACATCCATGCAGCGCGAAGTGCGTGGAATCCCGGAACACCTACGCCTGTTGGGAATCCCAAAAAATATTTACAAGTAAGTTCAGGCATATTGACTCTGAGAAAATATTTTACACGGACGGATCACGAGTTTGGTATATTCAACAATAATGTTTCGGCCTCATTTAGACTTCAAGAACTTGAATCTGTTTATATAGCAGAGTTAGCAGCAGTTCATTATAGCTTGAATGTAATCGTCACATTATCTCCAAACCATTAATTTCTTTTCACAGATAGTCTGAGTGCAATTGAAGCCATTCGCTCAAACGCTGCTGGCAAAAATGAACCGTTTTTCTTGGGCAAAATAAAACAGTGCCTGAACGTCATATTCAATAATATTATCAAATCACAATAGTTTGGGTCCCGGCTCATTGCTCCATTCCAAGACTCATGTCCAATCACTACACGTTAGATGAACATCTCCTTCGAATTGGACTTTCCGAGACAAATCATTGTGCTTGTGGCGGAGCTTATCGCGATATTGATCATGTCGTTTGGACATGCGTGGAGTATCGTGATGTCAGATCTCAACTAATAAATTTCTTGCGTACTCAAGGTAGACTATTCAATGTCCCAGTTCGCGACATTCTTGCTTGTCGTGACCTTCCTTTGATTAAACTTCTTTATCATTTCTAGATTTTCCTTCTTGGAGTTCCAATTTAAATTTTACTTTATGTTAGATTGTTTTCTCTTCCATGAGTTCAACCAATAGCTATCTTATATTAAATAAAAGTAATGAACTGATACAAACAAACCTGAAATAGTTATAAGATCATGTACAAAATAAATGTATTTTATTTAATGTAATTTATAATAGCAAATCGCTTGATAAAAACAGTGTTTATATTAACTGATGAATACCAAAATACTAATATGATATTCGAAATGTATTAGGTTTAAAGTATTATGTATTGTGGATGCCACGGCGTATATTGCCTATGAAATAAACGTATTTATGGAAAAAAAAAAGTTCGGCAATAATTGACAGTAAATAAATTTAGGATTGCCGAGATTCTTAGTAATTATACATTATGTCGAGACGATTACCGAGTACTCGGCTGTGCAAATCTTGGCATTTGTTTGCCGAGATTCAGCGATAAAATTTAAGTATGTAGCTATCTTACATTGAATAAAAGTGATGAACTGATACAAACAAACCTGAAATAGTTAAAAGGTTATGAACACTAGATACAAAAATAAAGGTTATTTCTTTTTCTTTAATGTAATTTATAGCAGCTAATCATTTGATTAAAACAGTGCTTTTGAGTAGATTAACTAATGAATACCGGAATACTAATTTGATATCTAAGGAAACTATAAACTTTTATAAAATATCAACCGTTGTGACTGTATTCGAAATTTATTAGGTTTAAAGTACTATATATGGTGGAAGCTAGAAAAAGACGACTTTCTAACGGAGCCTCGGAGACCAATAGTGTTATATACCATTTGACTCAGTTCGACGAGATCGGAAAATGTGTGTGTGTGTGTATGAGTGTGTGTGCACTTTTCAAAGATATTTATACGCTTTTTTCAGAGATGGCTGAACCGATTTCAACGAACTTATACTCGTTTGAAGCTACTCTCGAGCCACTAATCAAGTTCGAAAACCAAATTACTGTGACTTTTGGTTCCGGAGATATAATGGTATAAGTGACGTAACAGACAAGACTCGTTGTTTTTTCTCGCTCTAATGTATATAAGGGTGCCAATATTTAGGGATCACCTCTAATTTCGTTAAGCGCTATTGTTCAAAAGTTTAAGCAGCTCGAAAAAAGTCTCCATGCAAAATTTGAGCTAAATCGGACATAGGTAAGAGGTGCCACCCAGCGGTTAAAGTTTGAAAATTTTCGATCTTGAAAAATTACGTCTTAGAATTGAAACGTCAAGATTTTGTGTCATCCCAAAAATTTTTTTTTGAAAACATTGACTTTTCTTTTTTTTCAAGATGACACGTCGAGAATTAACGTTTCATGCAATTCTAAGACTTTCAATAAATAAATTTTTTTCGATTTCGGAAATTTCATGTAGCCTCCCCCCTTTGGTGATTTTTCAACATCTATGAAAATTCCACAAAGTGGACTAAAAAGGGTTTTTTAGATTAGCATCACTCTTCTCAAAGTTAAAAATCAAAATCAAAAATGAAATTAGTGTCTGAAATTATTTTATAAAAAGATAAAAAAATCATGAGACAATTTTGAAGTAATAAAAAGGCATTATCACACCACTAGGTGGTGTTGGCTCAGTTCGTCGAGCTGAATCGAATGGAATATGACATTCGACTATGCGGTCTTCGGTTGGAAAGTCGATTCTATATAAGAAAGGCGTAATAACGCACCACAATCGTTCGTGCGCTTGCAGTGCATATTGGAAGGTAGTCCAATAGGTAAATTTTCTCAACCTAGTATTGCTGGTTGAGCGTTTTAGTCGCCGGATGCCACAAGGTATTTGGGCTAGCCCTTTTCGCAGAAAGATAATATTTACACACTTAAACTTAATTTAGTCCCGGGTTGGCGGTTAAATGCATAGGACAGTGGTCTTACAAGCCAGCTGTCGTATGTTCGAGTCCTGACCTGGAAGGATTCTTAGTGTCAGTAGGATCCATAGTTCTAGCCATGCAATGATTCTGTACGCTAAGAATCGGCTGCGAAGTCTGTTGAAACAGAAAGGCCAAATTCCCCGGAAGGAATGTAATGCCAAGACTTTGCTTTTTAAACTTAATTTTTAACTGGCCAAAAATGATGCTGCAAACGAACGGCGAATCAAGTAAGGCTTGTTCACAATTATTTATTCGTTGAAAGCAATAACGAATCATATTTTGATTATTCCCTTGACTTCCTTCAAACACATGTTCAGCTTTCCCAGGATCACAACTAATTATTTGTAACAGCATATCCACAGACACAAGCTCATTTACCGTGTTCTCAATAGTCCCAGCATCATGCAAGAAACATAATTGACCGATGATAAAACCGCTTTCAATAATGACGGCAACATGCGACAACACTAATTATTACTAGCGACAAACCGAGCAAAACTCTGGCACATTGTCTCACCACCGTCTTGATTACCTGCCTGTTCGCACTTGTGAGCAAATATAATCCCGGGAAGAATGTGAGGTGTTCTCAAGCAGCGTCCGTAATTTTCGTCCGGATGAGGTTATTAAAAAAACTTTTACTGCTCTAATGCTCAACAGATGCAAAGTTTGTGTTAAAGACCGCAAGCTGAACATAGCGGTGTCGGTTTAAATTTAGCATGTTTGTCACGGCACCGTGGGAATTTATCGTGTATGACAGAAGCAACAACCGGCCCGCTGAATCGAACATCATCTTTTCTTTATTCTTATTTTCACAATTTCGTTATAAATTATTTGCTTACAGGACACGGCTAAACTCAAAAGGTAAAGAAAGCTAAGGAATTTTTCGATACAAACATCTTTTTTTTTAAATAAAAATATTCGGTTGAATAAAATCAAATGCAAAGGTGGTCATACTAGTTTTTGAAAAACTCATCGATAGCACTACTGGAGTCGAAGGAAGAAGTTTTAATGCTCGACAGCGACGATGAGGTGGACGAACTGAACGAGGAGGAAACTACTTTACTGCTGGTCACGGAACTAACCACCGACGACGAAGAAAGCAGTGACGAATTCGACGATCCCGTTTCGGACACCTTCTGGGATACGTTTCGTTCGGATGCGAACGAGGATTCGGATTTTTCCACCGATTTGGAAATGGAATTATCGCTTTCTTCGACGATTTCCTTCTCGCTGCTGGCACCATAGCTCTTGGACTGTGTCACACTTTTCTCGGAAACACCGGCCGAGGATTTTTCCACAACAACTTCCTTCGAGATGACAGGTGTCTGCGACTCGGTGATTGTCATTTCAGTCTTGGTAGTACTTTCGACAAGGGCCATATTTTCTAAGTGCTTCGACAGGCGGTTTTAAAATCTGTGGATAGTGTGAGAAAGAAAAAAAGCGGTAAGGTTAGATCATAAAATAGCGAATGAGGAAAAGTTTCGAAAATCGTACGCAGTGTGTCATATGTGCCCTACATTTTTTAAGTGGAAATGAGAACAACGGTGATTCAAGTATGCTTGTAATGGGTTCATTCCGCATTAGAAAGATGACGAGGGGCGGAAAAATTCAAAACACGCTGTCTACGAATTACGTGGTAGGTTATTTTTAGTCCTATAACATATTTTACTTTGTCTTTGAATTTTTTTTCCGGCACCCAATGAGTGCAAAACATGAAAAAACCCGTGTCAAAAACAGGTACAGCTGTTGACAAGTGCAAAAGGAAGAAAACATCGGTTGAAGTGGCACTTTTCAAAGTAAAACTCGTCCCTAATGACGTTGAGGAATGCATAGAAGAGATGCCGTGCTTAGAGCTTGGGACAGTTTTTTTTTATTATGGTATAATGTAAGTAACCGCAGCAATATGACAGCAACTTGACACTGTCATTTAGTATAGAAACTATGTAAGAACTAGATGCGCTTATATTTTTGCGTTTTCAAACTAATGACATTATATTAAGAAGGTAATCAAATTGGGAGTTTCTTCCTTTTATTAAAACATTTTCCGTTTCTATTTTAACATCAATTGTTACCAACCAGAACTGTAAGACTAGAATCAAATCATGACGTATTCAAATATGACGTATAACAAAAAGGTGAGTAGTCGTTATTCAGCTTTTTGTACCAAACATGAATGTTCTCTTAGAGTATTCATTCTGCTTTATTGCTCAGCCATGAAGTTGAGAAGATAACTTTTCCAAATACATTTCCATGATTTGGCTTTTTAAATATTTTTTATTGCTATACAACTATCGGGTCATTTTGCCGAAAGTCGTTTCACCGAATGCCATTTCGCCGAATAGGTTATTTCGCCGAAAGTCGTTTCGCCGAAAGGGTCATTTCACCGAAAGGGTTATGACGCAGCCACATAACCGAAGCCAAGATGATGATGATGATGATGATGGTCCCGCCTCATACCCCTACAAAGGTGTGAGCTGGACGATTTATCTAAATGATAATAAATATTGCATCACATATTTTAACCAGTTAACTAAATATAAAACGATCTGGTTAATCCAGCAGGTATAGATTCTCCTTCTAAAGTACAACTGAGAACAAGAAAACATTCAAATATTTCCGATTTACTATCCAGGGTTATTCAAGAAAATTTCCAACCCGGGAAGATCCTTGAACAAATCAGGAATCGAACCCGATATCTTTGTTAGTATCAGACAGTAATTCACCTGGCCCTTCCCGCCGGACCAGTTCATCGCTACAAACATCAGCTACGATGGAGTAACGAGACTGCGGATGAGCAGAGCCAAGCCCAATTCCATCAACAACTTCCGATCCCTATTATTTCCGAAATATAATCAATAAATAATTCATCAAATCTTACAAAGTCAAGATTCGAACTCGACACGTAGAATGCTAAAGCTTTCAAAAATAAAAGAGAACATATCCAGTTCCAGTCATATCCAATTTCCAGATTGCTCTACCTGTTTTGCGCGCGCGAGGCTCATACTTTTGTAGACAATTAATTATTTTTTTAACTAAACAAATTATTAAAAATCCATCATCATCATACAGAACATAACAACCTAATGCGTCTTACTTAAAAAAAAAAACAAAAATAAAATAAATGCAATCTTCGTCATTTTACAAAGTTTTCGAAAAAATCAAATTGCACTAATTCATTGAAGATCTTATTACAAAATAGATTTTATGTGTGAAATACACAATTTTTTGAACTCCCTCAATGCTGCAGCACGCTTGATTCGTCCAGAATAGAATATTAGAGGAAGTATATCTATTACATTTCAAAATCAATCGCATGACCTTATTTTGCAATCGCTGGAGTCTCAATATTTGCGTGTTGTTAGCAAGGAACAGAATCGATGAGCAGAAGTCAATGTGAGGAGAGAGTATTGATTTATACAGGAGAATTTTACTACTGGTCGTTAAATCATTTTTCAGGCGGCATAATACACCGTACTTTTTGGTAACCTTCTAGATGATGTTGTTAACGTGAGATTTGAATGTTAGCTTTTCATCAATTATGACTCCAAGATACTTCTACTTTCTAACGCGATCAACAATCTCTCCATCAATTTCAATGTTGGCTTCACGTTCAGTGCTTAAAGAAGAAATAACCATATATTTAGTTTTTGCGACATTCAGTTTTAACTGCTTGAATTTCAACCACTGAGCCGAGCCAGAGAATGTAAATCTTCGTTCAAATGTACAACCGCTTCATCCAAATCCTTAGCTGTAATGAACAGAACAGTATCGTCAGCAAAGAAATTTATTTCACAAAACCATAACACTTGCTTCATGTCATTTATGTACACAATGAATAAAATCGGACCTAAAACACTACCCTGTGGCACACCAAGTGAATCACCCTGGAAACTAGACACAACATCGTTGAAAACAGTTCTCTGAGTTCTATCAAATAAATAGCTTTCAAACCAACTATATGCTACTCCTTCGATACCGAAGCGTTGTAGTGTTTGTAACAGTATAGGTCTAGAAATTGTTTCGAAAGCGCGCTTGAGATCCAAGAACACTGCAAAAATAGTCTCTTTAATCTCGATTTTCTCCTTCCATTTTGCTAAAACCAGGTTTAACGTTGACTCGGCGGCACAAAGCCAGCTGAGCCGGGCGCCGACCGACGTCGGAAGCGGCGGCCTTTTGCATACAAACCTGTAACCGCCTCGTTTGCCCAGTCTACTCAAAGCTAGGTTTCTTTGATTTAGTTAGGTCTGAATGAGCGGTAGCGAGGTCGGACAGCACATGAACCAAAACGATGTGGCGTTGCCGCATATGATATTTTTTAAATTTTACATAATAAACGAAAAATACCACATATATTTGCCTGGTAGATACACCTATCCAAGTCTATTTGATGCTTAGTATCAAATAGACAACAAGTTTTCTTGGGAACTCCGTTCTGAGGTTCATGAATCAAGAGTACAAGAAGTACAAGAATCAATCTTTACTCAAGAAGTGGAATTGTCAACGAAACGAGTGTTAACGTAATCATCTTTCATTTGTCTTTATTTTAAATCAATTTCAATTACAATTTTAAGACGATTTCGGTGAAATAACTCTTTCGGCGAAACAGCCTTTAGCGAAATGACCTTGATCCATAACTATCCCGCGATGATTGAGAAACAACTGGTTCACCAATCGTATTTTCGTCCATTGTCGTCCCCGTTGTCGTTTATGTCGGAAGCTTTGTTGCGGGGTTTTCCTCTTTTTTCGTATTAAATATGGTAGAAAGACTGCACAAAACTAAAGTGTGCTGAACGATTTGAGGTACCAAAATGCACGCTCAATAATACCTTCTGTCCCAAAAGGATTTGGAGATTTTACAATTGCAATCTAACTCTGCGTTCCGGTAAGATTACAGAATAATGGGCAATAATCATAAATACAGTAAAAATCGGCATTCCACGAAAGATGACAAACAATCTGCTGAAACCTTTCAAAGTCAATTCAGCAAGACTTCATACACTCCTGGAAGAGTGTTGAACTTCGCTCACTTTAGCTTCTTTCCGCATTGGATGAGAAACGGTAGAATATCCTTCATGATTAGCATCGACGATCAAACAGCACTCTTGTAAGCGAATGCTTAGTTAAATTTTCACAGTTTATAAAAGGAATTTTTTTGCCGGTATCTTTTTGGCAACACTGTTTTTGACAGATCACGCGTAAATCGTGTCTTGTGTCATTGTCAAACTTTTTCAGTTTGGCCTGTAATTTAATCATGAATCGTCGTTTGGTAGGGGAAGGTGTTCTGTTACCGGCACCCCACCGTAACTTTTGACAGAAAGCAGATAGCGTCAATCCGACAAATGTCATCTGTGTGTAATAGCAGCACGTTCTTTTTGTGCCGAATTGGTTACCGCCACCCCATTTTCTTCGACAAAAAAATAGCAATGATATGCAGGCTGCTGTCGAGACAAATATCTAGCTGCTCATACAGCAGATGCTCCGGCTAAGAAAAAACGTTGAAGACCGACCAAATTAATACCAAAGGCGCCACTATCCAAATACTCGACCAAGAGAGCCAAGGCGAAGTTACAATCAGACAATAAAGACTTTTGTCAAAAACGCTTCCAAAAAGAATAAATTCTGTTTTTTCTTTGAATAGGTGCAGCCTTTACTTATATTTTTCCATTTTTAGCAAAATTTCTTGGGGTGCCGTTAACCGAAGACCTTTTTTTTAAAAATGGACAAAATTTATCGCTTTACTAAATTGATAACAATTTTTTTTTTCAATCAAATGAATCAACTTAGTTTCTTAATCAGTTGTTAGCCAGGGACTTTAGCTTTCCATTGATGTAGAGATGTCCACATAATGAGCACTAAGTTAGAAGTTATGAGCTAAAAAGAACAAAGTGCCGGTAACCGAACACTCTACCTTATATAAATTAATCATGAATGGCCGCTGGCAAAGTTTGATAAAGATCCACTTTTTATCGAAAAGAACGGAAGAGACCTGAAACTGAACTGAATTTACACCGGCCGATATGTTGGAGAAAGTGTGTCAAAATGAAACTTGAACCTTGCGCATGGGCCATCTAACGCGGATACGCGGCCAATATTTACATGAAATCAATCTATCGATTCCAATAAAGATATCAAAAATTTTCTCAAATTTTTTGTGTTATTTTTGAAAATTGAATACCTTTTAAAAATTACTCTTTACTTCGTTAATTCATCAATATTAGTATTGCACATATGTGAGATGGCATAGAATTATATTTGAAATTGAATGGATAATAATGCCTAACATTAATTTAAAGTTGGCAGGAAAGGATGAAAAACGAAATTTTACTTAGTGATTGTATACATAATCTAAGCGAAATTTAGTCAATAAAAAATGTTTATAAACTTTTAATAGGCGCAAATTTCGCATATGCATTCTTCATGGCCAAAACGAATTACAAGTTCAATATTATGATTTACATTTTATTTTTGAAAAGGACAACAATTTTTGAAAATTTTCTAAAACCTATAGCTTAGGCTGATTTGGGACCATGTTTTGGATTCTATATAGAAAAGGTATACACCATAATCAAAAATTTATGAGGTTCCTTTAAATTTTGATAAATTTAAATTGATACAATCATAAAATTATTGGCTCTCAAAAACTTCTAAAGTTTTCAATGAATTTTATTCTTAGATCAATGGATCTAGAAAACAATACCATTAATCAAAATTTTACTGCACATTGTTTGAATAGAAACAGTGCAATACACTTCAGAAAAATTTGCAAAAAAAATTACGAAGCTTTCCTGCTTGATAACGGACGAAAAAACTTATGTGATGGAAGACTTTAAGCATCTACCCGGAATGTCTTTCTATACTGCCATCCAACAGAACGGCGTACAGGAGCATTTCAGTACGAAGAAAAAGGCCAAGTTTCCCAAAAAATATTTGGTTTGGCAGGTAATATGCAACTGTGGTCGAGCAATCTAAAGCTTATCACTACCTCGTAATATACAAAAATTCCAACGCAGCCATGACACTTCCTCGCTACACTGAACTGATTTGGCATCTTGACACTACGCCAAAGATGTTTGGAATGATATAGAGCGAAGAGAGTCCACGTTGTATCGAAAAAGTCGAATCTACCTAACTACCCAGAGTTGCGGCCTATCGAGCGGTATTGGGATCTGGTGAAGATCTCTCTCAATATAAACAGCAAGCTACAACTCATTTAGGGGTTAGCCAAATTTTGTGCTAGGGCACATAACAGTATTTATTATTTTTACGTTTCGTCTTTGACTCATATAAGCAGTTCAATTTGAACTGCTCTGCACTGATGAGTCAAAAACGTAAAAATAATAAAAACAGTTATGTGCCCTAGCACAAAATTTGGCTAACCCCTAAATGACCATACCTGCATCGGCCAGAAATAGTCGAAAACACGTTTTCGTTCGGCACGTCAGAAAAGACATTGCACTCCGTTGCAAAACAAAAAGTGTTCTGTAAGTAGCAGAAACTTTACGTCTGCTTAGCGGTTCAAATTGAACTGCCGAGTTTAGCACTAAGCAGTTCAATTTGAACTGCTCTGCACTGACGAGTAAAAGACGAAACGTAAAAATAATAAGCTACAACTGTTAAAAATTTCGATATTCTTGAACAAAAGTAGCTAAATCGGTTGCAGAGAAATCTACACAGACCTTAATGGTTGAAGTAACCTGAAAAGTTCGTAGGTTCTTCATGCAGCCTAATTAAGTAACTGTAATTTTCAACATTGGACAGATTTAGTCCAGTTTTTTTTCCTGAACAAGCCTTGTTTAATTTTTGTATACCATTTTCAGTGTTTCAGAGTTAACACGAAAATACAATTTTTTTCCGGATAATAATTTTTTCAATTTTCTAATGAAAACCATTGATATCAAAAGAAAAAGGCGAGAAAATCAATTAGAAGAGCATTTTGGTTTTAAATTGAATGATTAAATTGATCGACTCCGCACAAATTTGAGTCAATTAAAATACTCATGGTTTATAATCATCCACAGATAGTGTCTGGTTTACAAGCGAACAAAGTCCACTGCACTCAATCACTAAAAAAATCCGTATTTCTATGTTTCGGTTTTGCACGATTTGTTCAATTCATGCAGTTGAAATTTCGCGTCCCTTTATTTTGGCACTGAATTTCACCTTAATGTTCGTTCATATCAAACATTTTAGAAAACTTATACTGTGAGTTAATTGTGGTTATCTCATACTACTGAAAATTTTATCATGAATTATTGAACATATCTCCGACAGAAAGTAGAAATAATTATGTTTTTATCTGTAGAGGTTTCCAGTTTTACCCAAAATTAGATTCAAAATTTACGGGTTGTTCATTGATTATATGGTTTGACATCGATGTGAAAACTAAAGATTGAGGAATGGATATTCACTTGCATATTTTTTCAGTACAATGAAATAACGATACGCTTTTGGATGGATTTTTTTATTAAACTTATGTTGTATCATCGGTACAATAGAAGAATTTGGGACTCTGTACGTCGAGCAAAGATGTCAATAATTTAATCAATAAAGCCGTTTCGACGTTGCAACTGAGACAGCAATTTGTTTTCAACTGTCATAAGCATAAGCCACTGAAACCTCTTCTGAAGGTGTGTCTACAAGTTCTCACAGAGCCAAACGTGACAGAGAGAGTAACAAACTTCCGACGAAATAACTCATTCGGTAGAAGCTGCACGATGCCCTACACAATGATTTAACATTCAGGACAAAGTTTACATTTTGAATACTTCACTTTCATTATTTTCACTTTTCGTTTATACATACGATTTTATATTCTTACACTTCTTCCATTATCTGATCAATTTGTTGATCAAGGAATGTGCAATTGAGCATTATATTCATTGAAACAAGTCTTCGAATTGAAATAATGTAGAAGCTGTTCCTCATAGACGAAATAGTAAGTCAACTTGAACTGATAAAACATTGTGATTTAAAACGAAAAGTTAATAGAAAAAAGAAAAGTAATAAGTTCAAATTCTTAATTGATCGAATGAAGCTTTCAACATACTGAACATCTGAACATAAATATAAAACTAACTGGAAGTGCTTTGCTGATTTGTTTCCCCTATTCACTAAGCTATGACTCAGAGCTCTCGAAGGTCAAGGCTTTCATTGCAACATCATATATTTTATAGTGTTAACCGCTGACACTGCAGGAGAGATGCATTAAATTTCGAAAACGTTTAGTTGACTTGCAGCCATGCAATTTTCAAACCACAAACTGTGATGTACACTAAAACTATCGTCACCACCCACCATATAGTCAATTAAGATAATTCAAACTTTGCAGTTCTCTTTCGCTGGATTTTGTTCATTCCCAACATGTTTCCCAGTAACACTCTCACTACGAGTGACTGCATCTGAGTCTGAATGCATTAAAATTTTCTGGACGATTTTCTACAACTCAGCACGTGCAGGGCCACCGAGAGGGGTGAAGAAAGAAGGGAATCTCGCCAGCACCGGACTTTTTAGGGAGCCCGGAAATTCGAAAAATTCAATATTGAAATAAAATAAAAACAAAAGAACATTTGTGAATATGATCTATTTTGTTAAGTTAATGTATTTAAAAAATCTCTTATTTCGACGATATTCCAATGCCCACAAATTTTTAAGAATCTTTTTATGTATAGAAGTCCATAATATTGCAATCCCCCCCGGGCCGACGGCCCGGCATACGTTGCATACAAAGTAACATGCACTAATCGGTAACTTCCTCTGGTGCGATATGTTGGGGTCACAAGCAAAAAAAAGAAGATTAAGCCGGATTTAGAATACATTTGAGATGTCGTCATTGTTGGAATTGCTTTAGTTACGACTGCCAACGAACGTGACTCAACTGGGGAATGATGCATGCATGCTATCAAAGTTTGTAAATCATTCAGCGTAGACTCATAAAATTGAACGAGACTTGAGCCGTGGTACAATGGCATTATGAGTCGAGTATTATTTCATCATTTGACTGTATGCAATGGTAACTGATAGCTACTATATTCATGCGACAATCTAAAAAGTGACCGATAGGTAAGTTCATGGGGGAAATTATCAATGTCACATATTCGGCAAATTTATTATTAATTATGAATCATACAGTAGGCTGTGATTGATCATAGCGATAACAAATCGCAAAATATTATTCAAACTCCTGGTAAAACAAAAAATTCTGCTGTTTCCAAATAAACTCAATTCTGTGTATTCTGTAAAGCAAATGCATTACAAAGCCAAATAAATGTTCAAAATTCAAATAGAGACGTTTCCCTTTAGTAAAGTGTTTTGACATCCAAGGATCAAAAACTGTTCACTACGTGCAAAGTTGACAATGTTCCAAATTTTCTAATATTCTATCATATTAGATCTTTTGCCAGATATTGTGATTATGTGATTATTAGCAAAATCCGACAAAAATCTATGCAATCTTCAATTGAATCGATTCGCTCTCTGTATTATTTAGTAAGTTAGTATATAAGTTCCTTTTTCCCATTACACAATACAAGTAGGTTACAATTTTCCCTACACAAAAATCTAAAAATTGCGGAAGCAAATGATGCCTTAATGGTAATAATCAAATCATGTATATAATAGGGCTGAAAAGTCACCACTTGTGGCTGAGCACCCAATTTAAATCTTAATAATTTAAGTTTAACTCATATCTCAATAAATATTTATTTAAAAAAAGGTGTAGGGACTCATGTTGCTATGCACGAGCTCATAATGTACTCATAATGTAATGTAAATTTGAGTAATTTTAAATCAAAATAAGAGAAAAAACTCGTACTTTAAGTAAATTTAAGAACAACTTTGATTTCAAATAATTCTACGCCGAGTTATCGTATTCCCCGCGTAACATGATTCTCAAAATAGGTTTTGGGGAATATTACCGCCTTGCTTTTCAATATTAATATACGAAAGTTTAACTAAATATTCTTTAAAGGATGCTTTGTAATGTAAATTAAATTTGAATAAATTTATTTGAGCTGTTTCTCCGTCAAAAAATTACAAAAAAAGTGGTTCTTGATTCAAATTATCCCTTACTTCCCCCTTAAGTTCCTTACACTCACAATATATAAATGCTTTTTCGCTTATACATATTTAAACACATAAAATTCCTAGTTAAAGTCATTCTTTCATTTATATGGGAAGCACAAAAAAGTAATTTAAAACCGTTCACCTTTGACCGGTTTGGAATCAAAATTGAACCTTAATGTTGGACTTCTCACTTAGTATAATTGAAACCAAAAAACTTCTATTGAAATCACCTGTGAGTTTTGAGAACAGGAAATGGAAGCGGCAAGGAAAACGATGTATTCTTGTATTCATAAATTCGATGAGAATATTCAGCGAATAAAAACGCACTAATTATTTTGCCGAGAGTCAGCGAAAAAAAAATAAGTGTGTAGATCTTCATATCTGAATATTCAATAAAAGTTTAGTTTGCTTTCTCCTCTGGTAATAATGATTTGAAATAAGTTTATCAATTTATCAGTCTGCTCATGATATATTGGAGGTGTATTGTGCACGGATACTTTTAATTCCGATTTTGTTCGGATTGGTTGGTTGCGTTTTTGGTGGAAGTAGTTCGAAAATTTCGTTTAACTATTTTTGAATGCAGACACCGGATAAAAACATTGTGCAAAAAAAATTGGACATGGATAAAATCGTATAAAAATCGTTTTAAAATAACGATTTATTAATTTTAGTTGTTTGACGTAAAGCCACCATAACTAAGTTCAGTTTTTTCAATGACTGAGCAGAAACATATATTGGAGAAGCCAAATGAATGAAAAACTAACAGAAAAGATGAGTTTTTGGAAAAAGATACGCTCAGAAACAGGACTCGAACCTGCGTTCTTATGCATTCCGTGCATACGCGCTACCATTTCGCCACTCTGAATCTTGTTTTAGTCACTCTAAAACGCCAGACAGACATAGTAGATCGTACATCGAACATGGTCTACATCCTGGCCGTCACCCGGCCGATACCCGGTCCTGTCTCTGAGCGTATCTTTTTCCAAAAATTCATCTTTTCTGTTAGTTTTTCATTCATTTGGCTTCTCCAATATGTGTTTCTGCTCAGTCATTGCAAAAACGTTTTCAAATATTTTTTTGCACTTTGAATGTCATTTTTTGAATTAAACCATTCAGCTGTAATGCGCGATTAAGCCTTGAGCATTGATAAAATTAGTCGATTTATTTGATGAAAAAAAAAGAATTTATGATTAGATGTCAACAGTATCAGTTGCATTCACAGTAGATTCAATTCAAATAAAAATTCAACTTTCGATCTCTAGATACCTGCGTATCAAATGATAAAAAAACTTAATCCACGTTAATGTTGATCTTGATCACGAAAGTAGATTTCATCAAAAAGTTATGTTTTTTTCTCAACGTATTAAGCACCTGAGCTTTGTTCTTTGACACTTAAAAAAGAAAATGAAAATCATTTTCTCTTCCACGTTTTACAAAAGAACTACTGAAAGATACTTGAAAAGAATCTTGTAGTGATAAAATTCAGCAAAAGCAATAATGGCTATATTTGCGCAATATAATCTGTAAAATATGGGAAACCGTCAATAGAAACTTATACTGCTTCGTGTCGAATATGTTGAGGAATATTAGCAATCCGTTTGAAGTGTACCGAATAGCAACTTTGAGAAGCTGTTTCGAATACAAAATTGTTTAACTGGAAAGTTTATTAACTTGTTAGATCAGCAAAGTCCATCCATTTACAAGTTCTTACAACGTCGAAATATCTTCGTCCAGGAAATATTTTAGTATAATAAACTTTCATGTTCACCAGTAAAAAAGAAAATATAATATATTTCTTTCAAAAAGTTTTGTAACCGGAATTCGAACAATAGAAAAGTAATAATGAGAGAAAGATCATTTTCCAAACATTCCGCAGTTTCATATTTGCCGTATAGTTTTGATGACACAAGCAGTTCAGCCGTATCAAACATTCCACTATTAGTTCAAGTTTCGATTTGGAATGAGCCAGAATATTCATAAAATTGTTTAAAATGCGTACGTGGTGTAGGTTTTGATAATGTGAAGCATTACAAAAAACATGTCGTTCGTGGGTGATTCAAAATTTGAAAAGTAATGTATTCAATTGTTCAACCGTGTCCGTTACTATAAGACAGCCGGTGAGTAGAGATTCGCATTTCCTTTAACATTTAACAAACATAGACGTACATCTACCACATCATCCCACGTCTGGGAAAAGGTTTTTCTGATTCGAAAAACATTCAATGCAAAATGCGACACAAATGTGTCTTGTTCACGGGGTGATAATTTTTCACATCGCACCAACGACCTGAAGATGACACACAGTTATAATTTTTTGCACATTCTCCTCCATTCAAATAAACAATTTGTGTTTAACTGATCTATAATTATTCGCAGTAACAATCAAACACTAATTCTCTCCTTACACCTACATGACACAACTGGCAGCACTTTCTCTTAGCCTACTCGGATCCTTGATTCGAAACACCCACCTTTACTGAAGTATTCGGGTACAACTGTTCACTTTCACTGCCCGGATTAGACTAACGCAGCGGCACGTCGGAAAAACCGGCTATACTAGAAGTATTGTTGCGGATTAAAAATAACCTCGTTATTATACACTACCGATAAGCGTAATAGTATGCGGAATCGGTGGAATCTCTTTTTGGCGACTGAGAATCCCACACAAACACTCTTGACTTTGCTGTTACTGCTGGTACGACTCAGGAAACTGTGCACTTAATGCCCGAAGCGTGGCTGAGATCGCGGTGGTTTAGCAAGTTCTGCAATGCCCGGCCTCGGTTGCAGCTTGTTTTTATTCAAATAGGATTGTCTCGAGCCGCGCAGTGAATTAGGAGCGAGTGAAACATCTACAGCACATGTAATGCATCATATTGGAAAACTCTTGTTGTTTCTGTTTCTGTTGCATTCACGCCAGGTAGAGTCATCGCGTCACCGCAGACAAGCTAGGCGTGGGCAACCGTCGATAGAAAGTCGTTTACATTTCCGTTGGATGTGAACGAGTAAGTCAAAAGTTTAACACAACATTTTCGTTCAGCCTAAAAACGACGAAAACGAAAAATCAAAAAAAATTCGATAAATATTATGAGGCTTATGCACCTTCACATTACACATTATATTAGATGTCAAAGAACAAAATGATTTCCCGAACAATAAACTGAAATCGGAACGAGTTTTTTAAATAAGTCAGAATACTGAGATTTTCATGGTATACTTTTGGTGGACTACTTCGAAACCCATCGACAGCAAGCATTAAGCGTGCATTATTGCAGCGATTGAAGCTTCCAATTGGTGTGAAATGACCTCACATGAAAGGATCTATTAATCCTTCACAGTCCCAACCAAAATATATGACTATTTACTGATTTACTGATTAATTGATAATTATTACTATGCGAGTTAATACAATTAATATTATGAGTAGGATTGGTTTTATATCTGAAGGCCCCTTCCGAAACGAAAAAAAAACTGTTTTAAATGATTACCAACAAGAAAAAAGATATCTAAATAGTACCTAAAGAGCTTAAAACTTACATCTAATGGTTATAAGTTTCTGAGACTATGCAGGTTATTCGTACCAAGGGGCTGTCCATAAAAGACGTCACGCCGCAAGGGGGAGGGGGGTGTTTCATAAAACGTGACCTTTTGTGACAGGGGGGAGGGGGGGAGGTTTTTGGAATGTGACGTCCAATATTTTCAATGAGCGCATTTTTGAAATACCTAATTATATTACTGCTTTGCCCTATTTCCTGAAAAAATCGCCACAATAAACGTTTACATTCTATAGGAAAACGTGTATTTGTTGATGTAAAAGCTTTTTCTTGTAAATTCGGAAATGAATGATGCAGGAAATCATTTCTGTTGTGATCAGCAAGAGGGCACGGAGGAGCGAGTAAATTAGCGAAATTAATAAATTTTGCCTAATATGAGTAAAAAAGAAAAAGATGCCTTCAAACAGTTTAACTTAAGATGTGCACTGACAATTTTTTCAGTAATTTGATTTTCTAGCAATGATAATAGTATATCATAAGAATTTCTCTTATCTGATTCTGATGCAGTTTATTCAATTATACTTAATTTGAAAAAGGGCGGGAGATCAACGATTTCAGACGTAGAACATGTCATGTCTTATCTTGATCATATGTGATTTTACTCCACCAACATAAAAGCTTATCGAATCATCCAATGATTGAACTTTCACTGATCAACTAATAATGAAAAGATTCTCCGGCAGTGATCTCGTTTTGATGAGGTTTTGGTCTTTATTTTCTCAGCCCTGTAAGCTACACTGAGGAAATATTATTCTTTACCTAAAACAATAATATATCTGTGTAGCCCTAGGAGGAATGAAACAGATGATTTAAATGTTTCATCAAATCCAACCAAATATTTTTGTTAATTTATATAATTGATATTAATAAAACAATGATCCGATGATTTTGTAGATTTATGGATATTTTTTAATCTAATGACAGCATGTAATAAATCGATTTTTCCTTCATATTTGTATGGTTTGTCAAACATATTGAGAATTTATTGAGATGAATTTTATTTATTTTGAATTCGTGACACGTGACACGTGGGATGGGGGGTCTTTGCTTCTGTGACAATTTGTGACAAAGGGGGGATGGGGAGTCAAAAATCGTCAAGAAAAGCGTGACGTCTTTTATGGACAGCCCCCAAGCCAGACAGGACGGATCAAGATTAATTACCGAATTTTAATCTGAATCCTTTGAAGCGCTTTCTTTCTGGTGGAACAACAACTTGACCAAAACGGTACTGCATGAAGCACTGTAGGTCAGAATATTCATTTATAAATTAATAATTTGTTCCAAAAACAAGGATTAGAATTTCTTTATTACAATTCGTCTGGATTCTTTCTATGTGATCCTTGAATGTTAGTTTTTTTGTCATTGTCAACCTAAATTTTTTGCTTGATCAGACCATGTCAATCCCGAACCATTCAATTTGATAATATTATTGCGAAGCTTAAGGAAAAAAAAAACTCTGGGCTTATGAGGAAAGATTATTAAAACGGTTTTTATCGCATTAGGTGTAATTTTCCATTTTGTCACATTATAACTGAAAATATTTACCTTTGGCGACGACGACATTGTGTTAAGTTTACAGTACCGCTTATAATGTCCCCTCCGAACTTGTACGTAGAGTCTGAATAGTGTTACCACTAGAGATGGGCTTGGCTAGTTCGTTTTTTGAGAACGGTAGTTCTACAGTTCAAAATCGTGGACCTGTTTGTTTTGCCCATCTCTAGTTACCACCATGGCGGTATCTCTCACCCAGGCCAGCTAAGAATTTTTTTTTACGTATTTTGTTTCGCCGCTTATGCGACGGTATAAGATTGCTGATGCTGGGGACATAACTGAGTATTAATTACACCTCTGCGTACACCCCTTTTGTTTGGAGTTTATGCAACTAACTATGTATCTTATCACTAAAACTTTAACGATGCGTGGGAGATGCGCATTGCTTTAAGGGGCGGGTAGGGTCTAACACTTTTGAAAAACCATTTATTATTTTCATAATATTTTCTTATAGTAAAACATTTCAAGAATTTTTTGCGAAATTTGCAAGCCTATTGAAACAAAACTCTGGAAGTTATGGACCTTTATCTATGGCTATCTTATTCTACGAAGAAGCAAGAGTTTGGCGCACAGACCCAAGATGGATTTCAAAACTTGACAAAACATTCTTAAAATGTTTCATTATAATAAATTATAAAAGAAAAAATATGATTCTTTGAAAATGTTAGACTCTACGGGCTTCCTGGAGTAATTAATTGTTTCCATTGAATTTATAGACAAAAAATTTTAAACGCGTTTTTCTCGAATTCAGGTTTTGAAAGTCCGTATCCATCGTCATTCAAAAACTACCAATTTTTTTTTCAAATCTTGCACACGATTTCTACATATAAAAAACTAGACCCCTCCATTTTTCTTTTTGTTGTTTGTTGTTTTGGGGGAGGTTTTACAGCTACAAAATGGCGGATTTTTTCGTGAACTTCACTTCACGAAAAAATCCGCCATTTGTAGCACTGAACAACTTTTTTCTTTGAACAACCACCAAAAATTCAAAAAATTAAAAACAAAATTAAACAGAAACGTTGGGGTCTAGAAAAACTTCTTCTCTAACTATGCTGCGTTCATTTGTTCACTTCTAATTAGTCTGCACTGAGAAACATTGGACACCGCAAAGCATGATTTTAAGAAGCGTCCTCAAAAATACCTCTTCCCCGACATTTTTCTCTATATTTTTCCACGAAAAAAAATACAAAATGTTGCTCGAATGATGCTTTTTATCATGCAAAACATTTAAATTTATTTTGTTGAACGACAATTCTGTAAAAAAAATTCAAAAATGATGATTTTTTTCATCGTTTAGACCCTGAACACTTCAGTAAATTGAGTAGTGTCGTCTAATGAATGTCTAGATATTTTTGCTGATTCAATTAAAACTATCAATTTAAAAGTGTTTCCGGACTGTATAAAAATATTTTCTAATTTTACTTTTTTGCTTTTTGATTTTGGATATATTTAAATTACTTTTTTTCACAGAATCGAATGAAGGAAATTAGAACCAGTCGTTGCCTAATATAGATCCCAAATAGAAAAACAAATATTATATTTTTCCACGCTTCTGGTTTGTTGATGAGAAAAAATTAATTGTTACCGCATAATTATATTCGTATTTACAGAATTCTGTAGAAAAATTTGATCGCCTGGTAAAACAATCGCGTAATTATTGTAAAACAAAAATCATGTAACAAAAAATCGGTTATTTCTAATCTTTACCGTAAATTTTTCGTCAAAAAACATATCTTTGAAAATATCGTGATCAAAATTAAATTTTCCATAAGCCATGCAATATTCGAATCGCTATAAAAACATAAATGAATGCTAATCAGAAGTCATCAAATCCAAGCAGCATACACTCAAAAAAATCCACACGTTAACCCTATGTGAAAATACACGTAGATTTCAAAAATGACTTTGTCATCGGAGTTTACGTGATCTTATTAACAATCATCGGATCATGATTGAATATAAAATGAACCATATGTCGGAACTATTGCTGTTGCCACATATATTTTATGTGTCACGTACTTACTTGAATTCATTTTGTCAATTCATTTTGGGGTCGCAATATGGCGTCTGTTGAAAAACCTCGATCAAACAACATATGCCAAATCCTTTTTGACACTTCTACGGTATTCATTACAGTGATTTTAGGGTAAATAATTGATCATTAATTTTATCGACAGTTATGAAATATAGCAAATTTTTATAATACTTTCAGATCTAATAAATATTAGTAAAAAGCAGAAATATAATTTATAAGAAAATGTACCGTTAATTGAGTTTACTAAATGGCTCTAGGAAACCAACCCTCAACAACTTATTTGCATGACTAATTGGTATTACGCAAATTATGTGCACCAAAAATACGAAACTGAAACACAACTAAATTTTGTTTTTTTTTTCTACAGTGGAGTTCAAAAGGCAAAACCTCTAGATTGTGTTACAGCACATCAATCTTCTAAAAGTGGATTAATGAAATCACATCGTGAATTATTAGTTCCAGCTGAATGCATTTCTTAAAGGGAACAATGCTCTAGAGAAAGGATCAGATCACTCATGTAGAACAATTCGTTCTGTATTTCTAATATTTTTAACCAGTGATTCAACAGAAAGGAAATTTTATGTCATTTAAAAGTAAAATTTATCGCAATGTTATGTCCAATAGATTATGTAATTTATTATTTTCTAGTACCAATATACATTATTAGGATTCAATATAGAACTTACAAATAATACAATTACATATAAATAATGTGACTATTAAGTAAAATTCTAGTAAAAAGTAAGTTCAGATGAAATTAATTTTACAGTACAATTTAAATAAATTTCGTAAACATTCCAAATTATTCCATAGAATCTACGAAAAAAGTCACGTAGATTTTACGTGATACAAATGTGGACTGAAAGTTCATGAGTTTATTCTGTGCTATCTATACTTCTCATAAGTATTACAAGAAAAGCTCTATTGATTAAAAACACATACGTTTTCGCGTAGCATTGAAGTGAGGATTTTTCTGAGTGTAGTTATAATAGTTGTTTTTCTAGACCCCAACGTTTTAGTTATTTTTTTTAAATTTTTAGTGGTTGTTTAAAGTCAAAAATGCGATTTTCACGAAAAAATCCACCATTTTGTAGCTGTAAAACCTCCCCAAAGCAACAAAAAAAAAACGAAAACGTTGGGGTCTGAAATTCTACATGTAGAAAGTGTGTGCAACATCTTGAAAAAAATTGGTGAAGTAGTTTTCGAATGACGATGGACACGGACTTTCAAAACGCGTTTAAAGTTTGTCTATAAGATTGACGGAAATAATTTATTTTTCAGTGGTGCGTGTAGAATCTAGCACTTTCGAAAAATTATATTTTTTCTTTGTATTTTGTCATAATAAAATATTTCAAGAATGTTTTGTCTAGTCAATCGAAGCAGAACTCTTGGGCCTCTGCACCGAGCTCTTGCTTCTTCGCAGTATGAGATAAGCAAAGGTAAGGGCCCATAACTTTGCTCCGAGTTTTGCTCCGATAGGCTTGAAAATTTCATAGAATATTCTTGAAATATTTTACTATAAGAGTATACAAAGAAAAAAATGATTCTTCAAAAGAGTTAGACCCTACCGGTCCCTTCAAAAGAAGTAGTAAAACGTAAATTTGGTTTTTGATTGGACTGCTCTCAAAGTATATTTGCGATTAGACGCCTTTTCTGCTCCACTTGAATTTATATAATATGAAAAATATGAAGTCATCGCTCGGCGAAGACCGGTTATACGGCATATATAACGAAAAATGAACATATTTTCTGTATATGCCTTCAATTAGTCAGTCTAACTATGACAAGAAATTTTGAGCTTCGCAAAGGTAAAGCCCACAAATGTGTTGTTCACAACTGCATTTTTTAGACTACTGCAGTTGTCAGTCAGTCATCGACACGGAAACATACCCTGACTTGCGAGTTCCCGTTTTAGTGGGCTTTTACGACATAGAACTGGAAACCAGTGGATCAATTCTTGGTTGAAATAGTACCGTCGGATGACACACAGCTGTTTGTTGGACTTATACCAAAGGGACAGGTAGACCGTAGTGTTATTCTTAGCCAGTTGAGAGTCGCTATCGACACTACCGACCGACACACAATTTCATATGACTTGTTGTTTATCATTGAAAAGATTGATATGGATGTGAGTTTTGCATAATTGGACTGATATAGAAGTCGTGTTTTATCACATTTATAGTGAGGGGCTGTCCATAAAAGACGTCCCGCCGCATAGGGGAGAGGGTGTTTCATAAAACGTGACGTTTTGCAACAGGAGGAAGGGGGAAGGTTTTTGGAATGTGACGTCCAATATTTTCAATGAGCGCATTTTTTAAATACCTAATTATATTACTGCTTTGCCCTATTTCCTGAAAAAATCTACACAATAAACGTTTACATTCTATAGGAAAACGTGTATTTGTTGATGTAAAAGCTTTTTCTTGTAAATTCGGAAATGAATGATGCAGGAAATCATTTCTGTTGTGATCAGCAAAAGTGCACTGAGGAGCAAGTATATTAGCGAAACTAATCAATTTTGCCTAATATGAGTAAAAAAGAAAAAGATGCCTTCAAAAGGTTTAACTTAAGTTATGCACTGACAATTTTTTTCAGTAATTTGATTTTCTAGCATTGATAATAGTATATCATAACAGCTGAAAAGTTCGTATCGTTTAATAGAAACACACGTTTTTTTGCCAAAATTCGTTTTTATTATTCAACATAATTGCCATCAGAGGCGATACAGCGATTATAGCGATCTTCCAACTTTTCGATACCATTTTTGTAATACGATTTGTCCTTTGCCTCAAAATAGGCCTCAATTTCAGCGATTACCTCTTCATTGCTTCTAAATTTTTTACCAGCGAGCATTCTCTTAAGGTCTGAGAACAGGAAAAAGTCACTGGGGGCCAAATCTGGAGAATACGGTGGATGAGGGAGCAATTCGAAGCCCAATTCGTTAAATTTCAGCATGGTTTTCATCGACTTGTGACACGGTGCATTGTCTTGATGAAACAAAACTTTTTTCTTCTTCAAATGAGGCCGTTTTTTGAAATTTCGTCCTTCAAACGTTCTAATAACGCTATATAATAGTCACTGTTGTCTTATCATGATCATATGTGATTTTCCTCCACCAACATCAAAGCTTATCGAATCATCCAATGATTGAACTTACTTATCGAATCATCCAATTGATTGAAA